>NC_026152.1:18840827-18879210 GCF_000512975.1 Sesamum indicum
ATAGATAAATACAAGACAAAATAGACAGAACAAGTGTAACTCAGCCTTACTGCCAGATAAGAACAATAAATATAAGAAATATAGAAGAACTCCAGGCTAGAGCAGAAACAAGATTAGAGAAATTAGTTGCTAAATCGACCTCTTTGGCTCCAGGAATCTCAAAAATGGATCTCGGACTATCATCTGACACATACATAGCATAGGCAGAGTCATAGACTATGATTGACCCATTTTCTTTAGCGAACTGTACAAGCTTGGTGAGTTGCTCTCTTGATGCAGCATAACCAGTTGGGTTATTGGGAGAACAGAAAAATATGATGTCTGTCCGACGAACAGTCGATAGATCGGGAAAGAAACCATTTTCTGGCGTGCACCTCATATATTCAATATTTCCATACTTCTCTACTTCTTTCTGAAACTGTCCAGTCTGACCCAGAATAACACTTGAATCCACGTAAGCCTACAGGAATCAGAACAAATTCTTTATAATTCAAATACACAAGATAATAAAGCCTCTCATCAATGCACAAGATTCTTCATTCCCTCCCCTGAATAAGTAATGCAAGCTGGTAATTGCAAACTAGAAGAAAAACTTCAAAATCTCATCCTCCAATTGTTACACTACAATGTACAAGCAGACAGAAAAGATTTTATAGAACAGGTAACAGATTCTCACAGTGCTAAACATTTCAACAATTAATTAGCACCAGTGCAATTGCCAAAAAACGAGCAGGGAAATAGGAGAATTTGGTATTTCAAGCTTTTCATCCATAAATATGTAGTGTACAGACGCCAAGTTGTAACCTAAATTAACCAAGATCAAATTACAAACCTAAGCATTCATTCACTCAAACCTTGAGAAATTAGCAAAGTGACTCCAGCAGTCTAAATGCATAATATTTACCGGGTATGATGGGTCTTGAACAGCCATTGTCACGTTAGATCCAAAAAGAACCTACCAAGAGTTATCATTAGACACAGCAGTAAGCAAAAACATTATACAATTATAAACCAAATCTTGAAGACTGCATAAATATACCAACAAGACAATCAAGAAAAAGAACCTGAAGGCGAGATATGTCACTTTTTGCACCATCTGACACAAATATATCATCTTCCTCTATTCCAAGGTCTGCATAATAGGTTGAAGCAATGGCAGCTCTCAATTGCTGCAAAATAAGAAGAGAGTGCCCTTGTTAGTACATACATAGAAACATAGAAGTCCAATAATATCCTACTCAACCAGACCTCTAGTGACGTGCAACAAAAATAAGAGAAGATAATATTAATGAGGAAAAGGAAAAAGAATAATCATCACTGACTTTTTCACCTTGTTCAGCTCCATAACCACTGTAACCATCAACTGTTGACAGCGCATATGATCTCTGACACCAATATTGAAAATCAAAGTTGTATTACTTAGGGAAAAAGCATTAATCAATGATAACAAATCGATAAGAAGACAATCTTATCAAGAGCATATCTTCCCAGTCTAGTCTACCAAGGATTCTTCCACCCTTATCTATTTGGGAGTTTCTAGTTAAATAGGCTGCTTTTCACCACAATTTAGACACACGCAAAAATTACATACAGAAAAAGCTACCAGAATTTGCCATTAGTGCAGCAGAAAATAATAACTTATTTAGGCAATAAAGTCCCAAACTGAGTTAGTTTCTCCCGACCATCCTAGGAGGCAGGACCATGGTGTTATTTGAGGAACTCTTCAGAATTTACTCCTATAAAATTTTGCAACTATCATGCACAACTGGTAGATTCACAAAAAATATTACCATTGACATGGCTGAAGTAATAACTTCTGGAATGGGCTCAGTTGTGTCACCAATTCCAAGGCTAATCACTTGGGCATCAGGATATTTCAACATGTGTGCATTTCTTCGTCTGGCAATCTATCAAGAACAAAAGGAGGTTACAAGAATCTGACTTCACCATCTAAAAGCAAAATTTGAAGCAAGAAATTTCACAAGAATATAAATCCAAAACAAAGGTAAGAGCTTCACTTCTCATCATCTTATCACCAAATAAAATAGAAGGGGAAACTAAAAGGTCTGGGATGACAGGAACCAAGTGGCTAGAGTAATGCACTCTGTCGAATACATGGTGATACACATGCCCAAAACTTGCAATAGCTACAGTACTTGGGGAGATAATATATCATTCAGATGCGAAAATATTCAACAGAGACTACCAATAACGGATTTTTCCTGCTTAGTTTAATACTTTTACAAACTCTATAGGATTCCAGAAACAACTTAACTAAATCAAGAACAATCCACATATAATATTACAGAATTTGGAATCAGGAAACAATAGAAACAAAGCGCGGAAACACATCAATAAAGTAGCACTGTTACTGTCGAAACAAATTTGTAATTAACTACAAATACACATTACACTACACCAGAGTGTTAGCTAACGAATGTAGAAAAAAGAAACTTTGAAGTCCCAAAAGAGACCTCGGGAAAAAGGTAACCAGCTTGAAGTTTCGCCAGGTTTTCATTGCGCGACACTTTCGTCTTGTAAGCTTCATCAGAAGTAGAATCAAGTAGTCAGCATTATTCCTTGAAAAACAATTTCAATGTAAAATAGCATTAAAAAAGAAAAATCATGCAGAAGAATGTGAATCCTTGTGATTAAATTCAGCACATATCAGGAAAAGAATGTATATTAATTTAACACCAGCGTGCAAGAAGAATCGCAGAAATGACCCCAAAATCGAAACCACATTACATAGAATAACACTGAACACACTGCAGTAACAAAAAAAAAAGGGAAAAGAACAAAAACCCATTCAAAAGCGAAGCAAAAATCAATCACCAGTCTTCTCAACTGAAGGCGAAGAGACACATTTCACAACCCCACTGATTCTTCCTGGAAGCGAAACATTGGAACTCCTGCAATAACGCAAAGTTCCAATAAAATTCACATGCAACCAAATACAGACAAAGACCAAGCTGATACCAAACCAGAAAAAAGACGGAACTTGATGTTCTTGAGATTGTTATAGCCGAGGAAAGTGGAAGCAGATGAAGAGATAGCAGTGGAAAGATTCTGATGAATCGCAGACATTTTCGATAAAGCAGCTCAGAAAGAGAGTCCGTCCGTGCGGGGAGTGCCGAGCGCAGTGTGTTAACTTATGACACAGGGAGCCGCCGTTTCCGTGTGCTTATATTTGGAAATATTTTAATTCCAAACCCTAGACTATCTTCGCTCTTCACTAGTGAATATAATAATATCATAATCATATAATTAATAATTGTGACAATTTTTAATTTGGACCAAAATTTGATTAAATCAAAATTAATTTTTTTAAATTTAGTAAATTATAAAAAAAATATCATTTAAAAAATTATTAAAACTCTTAATTTTAAAATTATATAACAATTAGTTCAAATTATTAATTTTTATTAAATTTTTTATATATTTTCTATGATATATTAATTAAAGTCTCTTTATGAACTATAAATTATTTTTTAAAAAAAATTGAGATTTTTTTAAGGACTAAGAGTATTTTTCTTTTTTTGTTTCAAATTTTTGTTCCCCTCGTCTAATTTTTTTAATAAAAAATATAAAATTAATAATTTCATATTTTTAACTAAAAAATTATAATTTTATTAAACTTTATTAAATATCTATAGATAATAAAAAATATTTATATTATATTAAATATAGAGGAACTCATTATCATTTATTTAAAAAAATTATACTGTCATGAAATGAGAATCCTCTCATCACGAGCTGGCCCAAACTAGTTAATGATTGGCAGGCCTATTCTAGATTGGGCCTTGAACTTGTTCGGCCGATTTTGAACTAAGCCCAACTGTAAGAGCGCACTGGCTTACTTCTACGCTCTGGAATTATTCGATTGAGGAGAAATCGCCTGAAAATTAGAGAATATTAGGGTTGTTCAAGAATCCAACTCCTTTGTTCGATTCTGTTGATTGGTGGCTATATAGCAAATCAAATTGTTTTTCCGGAATCTCGTCACGGATAAAGACAAGAATTCAGCTTAACGGATTTCTATTGTATCATCCGGGTAAGGTTTCCTTTTCTCGATTCAAAAACCCTAATTTTGGTTTTGATTGTATTCAATTTCATTGCGTCTATTTATTCTTTTCGCGGGTGATGACGTCTATTCTATGATATACAGCTAATGGTGTTGCCTTTGTGTTTAGATGAATTTAACTTAAGAAATTTGATCACCATGGCTTCCGACGCCTTAAGTTTTAATTTTTTTTTATATTTCGAAATAAGTCCTATTGCGGTCCTGGAAAAGTCTTGTATGAGTTCATTATTCTATATAGAGTGTAATTTTTATGTTGATGTATGATTAATTTTCTATTTAAGTTTTGGTCTGCAAATCCAGACAAGTAACTTGCATTCATAACAGAAACAATTGGGGGTTATGGAGCCATGGCTTGCTGTTCGACTATTTAACTTTCAAAATAAGAATAGATGCAGGGCAAATTTGTGAAAGTTATATTTAAATAAGTTTGTTATTCCCACTGTGATACTGGTATGTGAATGATTTTGAATAACTTCACATCTTTGGTTCAAAACATGTGTTGAAATTGCTTCTAATATGCAGGAATTCAATTATTTTTCTTGCTGAACCTCTGCAATTGAGGTTTTGATATGGATTTAGAAACGGAAAACAGAATAGCTGCCATTCTTTTGAAGGAGGCAGCAGAATTGCGTCGCCAAGCGCAGAGTGAAGGTGCACTTGCTTATCTTCGCGAACCCACAGTTAGAAGTAGGCCAAATTCTCGATTCCTGACAGCAACAGTTCGTGGAGTACAACAAGGTTAGTTTTGATTGCAGTTAAAGAAAACAAATTCCTGTGTTGGAAATCGTGGTTATAGCCTGAATGTATGGGGAATGCTCTTAAAGGGAGATCCTGGTTGGATTAGTATCACTGTGGTTTCAGAGAATTTATAGGGTTTTGCCTGCCCAAGATTCTCATATATGAAGATCTTGGGTGGATTAGATTTACCTTGATTTCAGAATATATAGGATTTTTTTCCAAATTCATGCAAATTTTCCACATTCAGTTATGACTTAATTATACATGTAAAGGTGACACCAAGGGATCCAGTAAAACTGATGATAATTGATTGTCTTTTACACTTGCCTGCTGCGCTCTAGTTCTAGCTTTGAAGTTGTGGTGGAAGCTAGGTCCAGTTTTCCTATCTGATTTGCTTCTTATGCTTTAATTATGAATTTCTCAGCCATTGTTTAGCTCCAGTATCCAAAATCTGGTGATATTTTGGCCTTATATTTAACAAAAACTCGTTTCAGTTGAGCGCTGATTGGGCAAGAATTTGGAGTGAAAAGATAATGGAAACATGAAATTGGTGTTCATCAACCGTGCATTAAAAGAAGCTAAAGTTACTTGGTCTCAGTCAAATCTATTTGGGCTGGGACCAGTGAAACAAGATCATCCTTACTGTTCAAGCTCTTAATGTTATAGGTCTTTCTGTCTCAATATTCCCTGTTGATACTTGGTACGCAGCTAACCGTGTGGTTGAAGTAAATGAGATGTGGCGACTAAGGCAGAAACAGCTAGAACTTGAAAGCAGGCTTAGAGCAAGAAATGGGAGCAGCGATGGGAGAGGTTACAAGGATGTTTGTGAATCTCACAGGAGTAGAAGCAGAGGCGGCAATGAAATGGAAAAAAGTGAAGGTGCTTCTCTATCATCAAAGAAACGATTGATTCAGGATCTGAAGCCAATGGAGGATGAAGGTTTAAGGGATGATGAGGTCGACGAATTTTTACATTCAAGGTCTATCTCTAGTTTATGTGGTTTTAGTACTGGCAATTTTCCTTTTAGATTTAATTATATCTAGCGACTAATTAAATTGTCCTTTTAATGGCAGGTCCAAGCGAGGAAGAGGTGCCGTTGGATCACGAATGGATGAAACTGGTCCATACCTTCCTTCTTGTCCAGATACTAGTAGAGATATTGCAGAAAGCCCTGATGAGGAGCCGAAGAAAGCTCGGGTTTTACTTGGCCCAAAGAAACCTTATTCATTGAAGTCTAGTGAATCGTCAGATGATGAATCGGATAAAGAAAAGAAAAGGAAATCAAAGGCATGCTCAAGCAAGAGGCATTCCAGGAAACACAAATCAAAAGAAAAGTCAAGAGATAAGAAAAAAAAGAGGAAGGAGAAAAGAAGTAAATATGACAAATGACTTTCCGATGGCTTTGGCCAGCTTATCTTCATGCGTGTTGTTGCCTAGTCGGTCAGCCCAGCTTATTTTCATGTGTTCATTTGGTTGGCAATTCTTGTTTGTACACTAGAACAAAATTATAGGAGCTTCTTTCTGCTCTGTTCACTATTGAAATGGAATGAAAGTGTTACCTTGATCTTATTTCATAACTTTGTCTAGATGGCCAAAAGATGTATTCGAATTACTCCTGTTGACCTCACTGTAACCTGTGTGCGCCCCTGCAAGGTTGAGGGACACTAATTTGCATGCTTAAATAATTTGTGATTTTGAGTACGCATTTCACAGCACAAAGCACCTCTCTAATATCAATTTTGGCTGATTTTGACCAATCCATACCAATTTTGACTTAAGGCAAATCTTAAGGTAGCATCGGACCAGGGACCTGGGCCAGTTCCCAGTTTCGAAAACGTTGCACGATACTGGGGTGTTGAGAATATTTAACCCTTGCGGATATGAGCATAGCGTGGAAACAGAGTAGAAAACAATTTCAACTCTGCAGCCTCATGAAACGTGCTGGCTTTCTTTGCAGAAAACATAGAAGAAATTTAAACTACCCGTTTCGTCAAAATCAGAAACACAGCCACTTCGCTACAATATCAATAACCAACTTATTTACCCTAACAAACACACTACAACTTCTACAGCCACTGGCCACCACTGTGGCAAAAAATACCTCCAAATGTTATTAGGCCCTCTCACCCCTAATCCTCCTCGCCAACTGAATATCCTTTGGCATAATTGTCACCCTCTTGGCATGAATAGCACACAGATTGGTATCCTCAAAGAGTCCGACAAGGTATGCCTCCGCTGCCTCCTGAAGCGCAGCCACGGCGGAGCTCTGGAACCTCAGATCCGTCTTGAAGTCCTGCGCAATCTCACGAACAAGTCTCTGAAACGGTAGCTTACGGATCAACAGCTCCGTGGACTTCTGGTACTTGCGGATCTCGCGGAGGGCAACAGTGCCTGGGCGGAAGCGGTGGGGCTTCTTCACTCCGCCGGTGGCTGGGGCGGACTTCCTGGCGGCCTTGGTGGCCAGCTGCTTGCGGGGCGCCTTGCCGCCGGTGGATTTGCGGGCGGTTTGCTTTGTGCGTGCCATTTGTAGGGTTTTGTCGTACTTGTGATTGAAATGAATTGATCGATAAAGACTTGGAAATTGATTTTGGGATGAGGGAGGATGGATTCTCAGGGGAGTTTTATAGGGGAGTTTGGAAAATGTGGCGGGATGGAGAAATAAATCGAAGCCGTAGGTTTGATTTTTCATCAAGGGTTGCGGTTTATTCAATAGCGGTTGCGGAGGATTCTTGACATGGCAGGGAGGTCCACTTAGTTTCAGAACAGTTTGGAGATAGAGTTCAAGCCGTAGGATGAGATCTCATCTACGGTTTTGGCTTTTAACTTGAGCGAGGTAGGGATTAATGACGTGGGCTACGTTGTGCCACTTCCCGAAACCTGAATAATGTGGCCGCTCAACAAAGTGCATTTTTAAATAAAGTTAGTTACGGTCTAATGCATGGCTAATGCTGTCGCCCTATTTATCTCTATAAATTGATTGTGTCAATGTCAATTTGTATTGGGTATAAAACTAATTTGTTTTTTCGAGGGAATTGGGAATAAAACCAAGAAGTGGGAAATTACAAATTTATCCAACTCGAATTCAACCCAAAATTTCCCGACGCATAAACAACATAAGAAATACGAGTTTCCTCTTCAATTTTAAAGGCCAACCGATCAGAGTATCCTGCTACAAGTTTTTATATACATCCAATCAAAACTTGTTTACTATCAAAAGCACGTCACCTACAAACAACATTTTCAACAGTGTCTGTAGGGTTCAACATCCACATACTACATATGTCATGAATCCTCGACATGGTGATCTGTTTCATCGAATATCTCTTCCTGCAAGAAATAATTATAATCAGAACAAGGTGCGGTGCCTTTCTGAACTAAAGGAATACGAGCATTCGGGTTTTAGGAGAAACAAATATAATTGACTTCACCTGCAAAAGCTCTTCAATGACATCTTCCATGGTCATAATGCCTACAGCCTCTTCTTCTTCTGGGAGCTTGGGCAGCGGGGTTCCATCTATTTGCAGGATGTCTGAATACATGTTTTTTGTCCATTTCTTGCTTCTAGGTGTTCCTTTGAAAGAATTGTTTCCATTATTCGGGAAACTCTTCCATTTCTGCAGGGGTCTTTTGGGCTTTACACTCTTGTCCATATAGTTTTTCTCACCATCAATGTCGACTCTAACATCCTTGACTGAATCTATGCAGACATACACGTGTAATTAGGGGGATTTAGTCCATGCAAGTATTTGTTCTACACAAATCCATCGACCAACAAAAAGAACTTACTATCTACGGGTGCTGGGCTAGCAAGCAGCTTGTCAGTCGCCCTGGTATATTGTCTTACAACAACAGCCATGTGACTGTGACCCTTCTGGAATTCATTCAAGATGTCATATAATGGCATAGTTTCTGGAACCCTATTATAACCAAAAACAAATGGAAGGGCAAGCATGATATGAGAAATCTGTCCTTTTCAGTGAGATTCAGACATCAACACAAGATGGGTAATAAGCAGACCAGTAAGTGCTGAAAGAAAATCAGATGATAAAGTGGCAACTACAACGAATTAATCAAAAGAAGTAAGAGAACGCAACTAAGTGGCTCTTTATTTTACATGATCATGCATAAAAGGGCCACGTAAAAGTAAAATGATCACAGAATAACAAGATTACAGGTTAACTAATATTTTCTTTTCCTGAACTAATTAAGTATATTTAGGTCTCCAGATGAAGAGAAAGTTTACATTATATTATGCACAAGCAAATGTATACATGAGTGCATGAGTATCAAAAACACCACTGCCAAACAAGGGAAATATGGATTCTGGCATTGTAATTAGAAAATTTATTGGACCATAATAAACAGACTACTGACATGCTATTTAAAGTCAATTCTAGGTATGATATATTTGAAGTTTCAAAAGACCAACATACCTAGGGATCCTGCGTATTGTGACACTCTTCACTGGTACTTCGTCCTCTGGATGAATTGTTAACAAATTCTTGACCTAATGGATAGAAATACAGCAAAGAGAATATCAAACTGGTCGTGCATTAAGCGAAACTTGAAGGAACGTGTCTCAACATGATCATGGGCATGTTTAAGGATGTGGAAAATAGGAGTGGATGTGGCTTTGGGTCTAACATTCAAGGTACATACTTAAAACTAAAATAGTACCAGAACAAGGCCGATGATATTTGTAGGTTGCTCATAGTAGACAGGCACTCTGCTATGTCCTTTCTCCAAAATTAGATTCATTAAGGACCTATATCATAAAAAACAATGACACTATTTCAGCATTAAATAACTACAAGGAGTAAGTTCTTGAAATGATAAAACAATGCATCACCTGTCAAGCTTTGCATTTATATCTACTGCAAAAGTTTCAGATATTGGAGTCATGGCATCACCAGCAGTTTTCTCACTGAGTTCAAGTGCCCCAGCAATTATAGTCGTTTCATCGTGTGTGAGTTCTCCACCTTTACCTGCCTGCATACAAACAAAAAGTAGAATTAGGGTATCAGTAACAAAGATAAAATTGCCAGATAACAAAAGCTGTGTTTAAAATATGAAAAAAGAGAGGAGCACCAGAGAAACAAAAAGGAACCAGCTAATGACTTATTAAATCTAAAGAAACAGCAGTCATTAATTCTTTTGTAAAAAAAAAAAGGATAATCTCAGGCGAGATAGATATTTTATTATCTCATACCTCATTGCCATGTAAATTGACAAGTGTTTTCAATTCAGCACGTCGAAATAGAGCTCTATGCCTATGGCCCAGCAGTAAGTCTAACAACTGGAAGTTATGGAAACAAATATGGCAGTGGAGTTAAATTGTAAAAACTCAATCAATACAATCTTTACAAAATGCAAATGCCGACAAAGATAAGACAAATTAAAGAGCGTACCTTGCTTATCGGATATGCAACTGGAAAACAGATCCAGACAAGAACACGAACCACTGGGGCAACAGCTGCACCAATAGCAAGTCCATATCTAGAGCAAACAGATTGTGGAATGATCTGACAGAAACGAATGAGTGCAGATGAATAATCAGTCTATGATCTATCTTGTTGTTACTTGCTTCAAGCTTGCCCGGTAATTGGAAACATAAAAGCAATTAGAATTCTTAGTTTCCAAATCAGTTTTTTTCTGGAAGGGAAAATGTTACAAAACTACTCATTGAATCCTTATATTTCTCTGTCCTCTTTTTGTTGGATGGTTTCCTTTTACGGGCGGGGCATGAAGATCAGTGCTTGTTGAACTGTAGAAAGTCCTACCTCACCGAATAGAAGTATTAAAGTCACAGATATCAGGATGGCGCCCCAAGCTGAAACTAGACTGTCAAGGAAAATAGGAAGTGCCTGAAAGGGAAAACATCTCAAACATCAAACCACTCTGCCTTAAATAGCTCTGTGAAGCATATAGCCTCGAACATATCTACCTCCATCGCAGCAGCATTGCAGATAAGCAAAGTGCAAAGCAGTAAATGCTGATTCTTGACAACTGGTAATATCTTTGCTGCAATCACAAAGTGAAACTTTATCCTAAATGAAATGCCATATCGAAACTGTTGGAATTCAGAGCGCCCAAGAATTCATCCATAATTTACAACTCAGAAATCACAAGTTTCAAATTTGAAAATTGAAATCCAATAGAATGAAACTTTCCATATTAGAAAATCTCTAGTGGAGACATCAAGTTACAAGTGAATGGAAATAAACTACATTCAATGACTACAGGGGCCTTTACAGATTCTCCTTTTTTCTTTTTCTTTTTGGCATTGTATAAAAAGTAAGAAATCAAAAACACAGCTCCTACATTTCAAACCCGGACTGAAATAAATATCAATTTCCACATCCGATTTGTAGCTAAAACAATTCACGACATGCTTTTTTGGTCCTTCAATTTTAGCGGGGAAAACATTTCAAATGACGATGTATTTTTAATACGATTATTTTTCTTCTCATAAACACTTCAAACGCAATGGCACGGGGAAGACTACGCAAGGAAAGCGAAATGCACGAGAATAGGCAGCAAAAACTGATTCAAACTACGAAGTAATACCGGCGTGCTGTTTGTCCTTCGGAGTCCCGGACTTGGCGAGGACCTCAAGATCGACAAGGCTGAGAGACATGAGGCCCAAAGTGAGCCCGGACATGAGGCCCGCAAACAGCACCAGAAACACTATCACCACAACGTGAATGAAGAACTCTGTCTCGCAACATCTGTACTCCACCGCCATTCAACGCCGCCGCCGAAATTTCAGCTACTGTATATACACTACTTCTCTTCTATCTCTTCTTCTGGAGAATAACTCCGGAGCTGTAGAATAAAGAATAGATTCTCGAGAGCAAAAGATGAGGGAGAATGTGTAAGAAACCGGAGGGAGGAAGTAGTAGAGTTTTTTGTATTCGTATGTATGAGAGAGATGATGACGTGTGACCAACCTGAGACAGAGTGGCGCGGTGCTGATGCGGTTCTAATCTCTACAGTTCTGGCTAATTCCGAAAGGTGGTGGGCCCACAATGTATATTTCTCAACGTATTTGTAAGAGATGATGATCCCTTTCATGATGTATGGACTAGAATCATTGCATTTTGCTTATTGATAATAATAATAATTATTATTATTAGTATTATTGTTGTGAAATAATTATTACTTAAAAGAAGTAAAATATGCTCAATTATTCTATCTACCAGCCTACAAAGCATAATATACTTAGAATAATAATGAAAATATCTCAATTATAGTTTGCTAATGCTTGAATTAGCATATCATAAGATAAATGATCATGAAAATTATATGAATACTATATTAACAAAAACTGAACTATTAAGGCTATTTATAAATTTCTTTCAACTTTACGATTTCATGTAAATTACAAATACAAAGATAATTCAATGATTATTATGAGTCCGGACATGTTAGTATTTACGATGTCCAAAATCGAATCGTAAAGATCTTGAATTAATATAAGGGATAATTATTATTTATTCTCCTGATATTTGGTGTAATTATACGTAAACCTCCTGTAGTTTACAAAATTATATTTAATACGCATGAGGGTTGCTTCCATCTAATAAATAAGTTTTTTCTCCGTCAAAATTCATCAAATTTGTTGATATTGATTTAAAAAAATTGGATAAAAATCCATATTTACCCTTGATTAGCTTATTGCCGACTTATTGCATGTCAAGTAAATCTTCTTGTAACTAAATTATCCTTCTTCACATGTTAACCATGTGATGAGGTATATTTTTATCCTTGTAAGGGTAGTTTAATTAGAAAAAAAATTATTGACATGCAATAATTAATGATAAGTTAAACGTGATAAATCTAATTTTTTATCTATTTTTTGTTAATATCGATAAATTCGATGAATTTTGATTAACTATGGAACCTATTTTTTAGACGAAAGCAAACCTAAAGAACACAAAATGTAATTTTCCAAATCAAAAGGGTCTACGTATAGTTATACCAAATATCGAAAGAAAGAATTATAATTATCCTTAAAATTAATTCAAAACTTGACTTAAAATTATAAATATTGTATGGGAACGTTTCAAGACGAGTTTCATAAGTTACCTTCACATCAATATTACTATTCGTATTTATTCATTAATACTCACACAGTATATATATATATAGCATTAAAAAGTTCTTTTTCAAACTTAATTTAATTGAATTAAACCAATCACAGACCAAAAATATCTAATTATATAATTGGTTGAAATTCGAATTAGAATTTTCCTATTATTATAAAATTAGAGTGATGGGGAGATGGGTAAGTGGGGAGGAGTAACAGCAGCAACCAAGTTGTGGAGTTCCGAGGAACGTTATGTGAAGTGCAGCCAATTGAATTAAAAATTGCATGCACGAGGGGGCCTACTCCTGCCTTATTCCTTAGTGTTGCAATGACTGAACTAATCTTAACAAGTTTTTCAATTATTATTGGGGGGCCACCTCCAAGATTGTGGTCACGATGTGGTGATGAGCTAGATCCTCGTCGGAATGTGTTATGGTATTCTATATTATTATGAGGAGAAATTTGTCCATCCCAGGAAAGTGTTAGAACGGGAAACGCGACATACGTGCATTCATGATTAACAAGCATTGTCTGTCATGGATCCTAAAAATATCAAGACAATGCGACCCGATACCAAATCAGACAAGATATCTGGTCTGATTCTCTTCTCACTTCTGAGTTGTTTAAACTTTAAACCAAATTGCTGGTAATAAAACTTTGGAATTAAATACGACCAAAGTTCTCAGATTTTAGATTCTTTCCCTTTATTTTTCTGAAGGAAATGCTGCAGAGGACAGACAGCTTTACTGAATTGGATCTGTGATGAAAAGGAATTAGGTGTAAAGGGGAAAAGTTTGATTCATTTGCTCTATTATTTATGCCTTTACCATTCTTTTTTTTTTTTTTTTAATGAATAATGCATTTTATCGTTCTTGCTCGCACAACTAAACTACGAAAATTTAGACCCTCCATTGAATGGTTTGTTTACACAAATTATTTATGTGCTTTGAGAAATTATGTATATTCCTGTAAAAAAATCGTCAATATCATTTATATATACTATGTTTTTTGAAAAGTTGTATGTATACCTCTTATAAAAAGTCAACATCATTACACAAGTTACTCATATATTTTTGCTGCTATGGGTGGTTTCTCTAATTGTAAAAAAGATATGTGTGGATTTTGTAAATGTATTTGATGCATATTGAGGTTCAACAACACCATAATGGTCGAAAGGCTTTCATGAAAATCCTAAACTTATCAAAAGACTAACTTAGAAAACAAAAGTTATACTTTGCTCTTGATCTAACAGGGCTTGGCCTGCTGGTGGCCCACTACCTTATTTTTGGATTATTTAACTGGCAGACAAATGATTTTTGGATTCTTACGGAGACTATGCAAGATTCGGTAAAATAGTCATATATTTGTTTACCTATGTCCAAATAACAAACGAATTTTTCTGTTGAATAGCTAACACTTGTAGCTTTCTAATGGCATATCATTTAGCTACCTTTAGTATACTTTTTATACTCCACACGAATTTATCGTTTGAAACACCATTTTCAATCATTATTCTCATTCTGATTCAAATTTTCCGTTCATTTATTCAGTAAACATGTTACTGACTTAGAACATCAAAGTGCTAGCGTTTGTTTGGTATGTTAATCCACAAATAATCTTAAACTTTTTACGAGAGTACTTTGACCATCATGGTGTTGCTGCAACACTCTACGCATCACTAATAAAAATTGAATAAAAATATATATAAAATTTTTATTTTAGTAAATTTTAAAAGAATATGCACACATATAAGCCGACCACCATTAATTCATAATATGCTCACGTAAAATGATGAACTCCACGTCTTAGTGAAATTCAAACTCATAATATTGAAATAGAAAACTAGTGATGTGACAATTAGAAATTTCCTTTTTTAACTAAAAATAAGGTTTTATTTAATGTAAAAAATAAATAGTTCTTCAAACCCAAAATGTTGTCGTTTTGAGACGAGAGTCTTTATGCTGAATCTAAGGCACTAGCATGCTGGGTTGTCTTATGGGCTATTTTTTTGGGCTGGAGAAGCCCATTATGAAGCCCAGGCCCATTTCAGAGAAAAGCAAGATACTAAGAAACATAAATAAATAAATAATTCTCAACCCAAAATTAGAGCAGACGTTTTTGACGTCATTGAGAATAAATCTAACGACCAAAGTTCCGTTGGACATTTAATGCGCTCATACATAATTCCAGAAAAATTAGGAAAAAGGAAAAAGAAAAAGAAATCTGAGCGTTTTGGTTGTCGGCCCTGAGAGCTGATGATAAATAGTAGAGTGGGAACCAAATAGGAGGAGTAGATCTAGATCCCACATCCAGTCCGCGCGCTTCCCTCTTTTGGAATTTCGGTTTCTCATTTTGGGTAAAGTTTTTTGGTTTTTCCCCGGCATTTGTGGCTTCGTTTTCACGATTTTGAGTTTTCTGTTGTGGGATTATGGATTCAGCTTTTGTTTTTTGTTAAATGATTGAGGTGGAATTCCAGAGGTTAGGGCAATTGAGTTGTTTCTTTTTCACCCGCCATGAAAGAGTTTGAATTCAGCTGATGTTTGGTTGAAGTCTGTCTGTCCGTAGCTGCGTGGGGCAACTGCTGCTTGTTGATCTTGTTGATTGATGCAGCAAATGGATATATATAATTCAATATTTTGAGCTTTTTTATTTGATATTGATGGTATTGGATTTGTGAATGCAATTTGCTACTTTGAATGTTCAGATGCTTATTTTAGCTGGGGATGGGTTTCCATGGAAAATTTGATGAGTTTCTGAATGATAACATCTAAAAACTTGTATTGTGTGATTATGTTAGAGTAAACTACTAGTGCTTCTATTCTCTCATTAATTCTAAATGCATGGTGATGCCTGTGGATAGTTACATCTTTACTGCAGGGAATTGAGTGGTACTTGTTATGCTTTCTCCATAGTATATCTGGTTTTGGAAAGTTGGACTTATTTCTAGTGCATCGAATCCCATATCTAGCAGGTTGTTACAACTCTAAAACAATGTCCAGAAGACCCAATACTTCTCGTCGCTTTGCAGACAGTGGGAGCATTCCTTTTGTGGGTGCGCTGCATCCCAAATCCCGCCCATCTCCACTACTATCTGTTGGGCTTCTTGTGGTGGTAAATCCTGGCTGCTTTTACTTCACTCTCTTGTACATGTGACCATGTAGATTTTTGCAAGTGGGCATGTGTGCTTGCTCTAGTCACAGAAATTGCGGAAGTCTATACACACAAACGCCCTCATACATGGACCTTTGTGCATGCCTCCTCTTGTTGCCATTCATATTGCTTAAGAATGACATAAACTACAATTTTCATGTGGATCATAGAAAATACGGTAAAAGGATGTGAATCATGACAATTGTATTGCCTTTTTAATTTCAATTAAGAAGACCGATGGTACTTTTCTTGAATTTTCAGGGAGCACTGCTGATTGTTGGTTATCTATATCATGGTTCAGGTTCGTTCTGGATCTTTTTGAACGGAGACAGACATTCTATGATAATTGAGTTCTCATAGTTTCTTTCCCACTCTCTCCTTTTCTTTTTCTAAGAGAATCATTTTGTTAAATTGCGGTCTGGTGGAACAGCTGGAAAAAGGAACTTTAATATTTATTAGCATTCCTTTTGATAAGTGATGTCATTGGAAATTTTCTGTGAAGGTCATTTTGCTTCATGTAGTTTGATATTTCATATTTTTTCCTGACAGGTGGCAGGAGTAGTAACATAGCTGCTTTAAACAGACTCGATGGTAACTGCCTATTATTTGAAGCAATTTCTTTTCTTTTTTGGCAATGGAGCCACTTGTTTCTTGATTTATCACCATTCTATGCAGTAGATAAAGGATGTATGCACTCCTCTGAATTAAACAAAATGAAGGCATCATTATAAGAAAGTAATATTTGCATCCAAGTAATTGTTAAAAATTTGCCAATTTACTGCTAATAAATAAACCTTACTCCAACTAAAGTTAATTCCAAAAATTTCTTTTAAGTAAATCAACATTAAGCAGTTTATGGATGTAGATGGAAATGTTCTATTCTTGTATTACAACCACTGTAGTTGCAAAGTTTCTTAGTATTTGGTTGCGGTGGTGAAGAATATACTTAGCTCATTTTACTTAATATTGTGACATGTCTGTCATGCAAGATGCACAGCAAGAATTTGCATTTTTATCAAAAGAGCTGATACAAATTCATCTGTATTCTGTTTGCTATTGCACATATGATGTTCAAAGTAATGTTATGATATGACATAGGATAGCTGCGTTTCATGGCTTACTTTAATAGTATAGACATTCCATTCTGTTAATAAACCGCCTTTAACTGCTTCGATAATCAAGGAGATAGTTGGTCTAATGTTTAAGCAAATCCTATTGATGATATGAGAAACACCTTTGAGTAATTCATTCATATGTATATGCAGGTGGTGTTTCATGTACACTAGAACTTCAGAAATTAGTACCTCTTCTTAAGAAAGCATATGGTGACAGCATGCGGACAGTATTGCATGTAGGCCCTGAAACCTGCTCAGTAGTCTCTGAACTATTAAAAGAAGAGGATACTGAAGCTTGGGGTGTAGAGCCATACGAGTTGGATGATGCTGATGGCAACTGCAGGAGTCTTGTGCACAAAGGCATTGTGCGAGTGGCTGATATCAAGTTTCCTCTTCCGTACAAGGCTAAGTCATTTTCTCTAGTCATTGTGTCAGATGCAGTGGATTACTTGTCACCAAGGTATCTTAACAAGACTGTTCCAGAGCTGGCAAGAGTTTCTTCGGATGGCTTAGTTATATTATCTGGTAATACTCCAGAGACCTTGGCTTATTAAATCAATCAGCATTTCTCTATGTGTACCTATAACAAGTGAGCCAACTACGCTAGGCCATTATTTTTCTTAGTCCACATGTTTTTCATCTTACCTATGTGGACTATCTTGTGTGAGGTTGTACACTACACTGATGAAACTGCTACTAACCTTGGCTAGGTTATTAACCATTTATCCCCCGTGCGGTATGCTAAGCTCAGTCACCAATCCTTTTGCTTGGTGTAAGTTTGCTCATAGTTAGCAGGCGTCATGTCCCAGTTGCCCTTTCTATGTCCATTTTGCCTTGAGAATGTTGTGGGCATATATTTACTAAACCATTAGGTAATCAAGTTCTGTAGTTATCTCTTCATTTTCTTCCTGCAAAGTAATCAACTATGACAGAACTTTTTGAAGAAACGTGAAGATTAGGATTCTTAGTTAAGGTATTGTATGTGAACACCGCTGGAAAATCATAAGAATTTTGATGTGGATCTTTCTTCAATAGGAGAAATGTGATAGTTCTGTCGCACCCATCTAAGGTTATGATGGACATATTCAGCTTGCTAGTCCTGAAACCTTGTGGAGCAGTGTCAGCAAATGATATGGGGTAGTGAATAGTTTGCTCTTTGTTAAACCTTAATTTTGCAGCTATTAGACAACAACTCCCTCATAACACCCAACTGCATTCTGGGCTCACTGGAGGGAATATTCCCCTAGTATTGATAGTGTATTGGAGCTTGGGCAGGAACCTTGTTATGATGGACCTATTCAGCTTACTAGTCCTGAAACCTTGTGGAGCAGTGTCAGCAAATGATATGGGGTAGTGGATAGTTTGCTCCTTGTTAAGCCTTAATTTTGCATATTAGACAACAACTTCCTCACAACAGCTAACTGTACTCTGGGCTCACTCGGGGGAATATTCTCCTGGTATTGATGGTGTATTGGAGCTTGGGCAGGAACCAAGTGCTCAAGTATTGTGAAACTGTGACATAATTCCCATTGACCTGATCTTATATTCTCTTATGTTGACATGTTCTAAGTTCAGTTTGGAGTTTTACAATTTATGTATATGCAGGATACCCAGGTCACCAGAGAGCTAAAGTGGCGGAGGTATCCAAGTTTGGACGCCCTGTGAGTCTCTTTATCTTTCTTGCACATCTTTTCTTTGCTTGGCATTGCCTTCCTCTTTTTTTCCTGAAATTTTTGCATGTATATACATGATAGATGCTAATAGATAGACAATGGGGGATTGTATCCCTGATAATTCTAAATCTTCACTATGATCCTTTTGAGCTGATGATCCTGGTTGATGCCCATCTCCGTGTTAGGTTCAAAAGTTTACAACTCCATTTGTTTGGTTCAAAAGTTTACAAATCCATTTATTTAATATAATGGAGAGAACTCGTCCCAGTGTAATTTGTTCTGGTCTTCTATCTTTAACCAAAAACAATAAAAATTATCATTAAACTCACGAATTCAGCCCTCTGATGAGATATTTCTCACAAGCATGTAAATTCTATGTTATCTTTATGTAAGAGTGGCGGTACTTTGAACGGTCGTCTCAATTCAGCAGTAAACAACTGCCTGTAGCTGAATGTCTTTAAGAAATTAGCATGTCGTTGTTCATCATGTAGGCCAAGTTCCGGAGCTCATCTTGGTGGGTAAAATTTTTCATCCAAAACGGCTTAGAAGAGAATGAAACGGCAGTCAAGAAGTTTGAACAGGCAGCAGCCAAGAAAGCCTACAAACCGTCCTGCCAAGTTTTCCACCTCAAACCGTTGCATTGATCGGCTGCCCGGAGTCAGTATTCTTTGTCCCAAATGGCACAACAAGCCCTTTAGTTCATACACTGTGAAGTGAAACTATAATTACTGCAGAAATCGTGTTTATTTGTTCAATATACCAACATGAGACTTAATTGTTGTTGATTGAAAATTTTGTTGATCTTTAGTAGCATTATTACAGAAATGTACCTTGTTTTTGTAGCAAGAAGTGCTCTGGAGAATTGTCAGAGCTCACTGTATGTTTGTCCCTTGTAACTTTTGCAAAAGAATCGAATAATTTACTTGAATTGAATGCTGCTTACATTTCACGTTACTCTTTTTTCTTTTTCTTGGGGTGTGATGTTACGTCATTTGTTTAGATTTTGGCTTGTAAATAGGGGTGGCAATTCATATAAGTTTTTGGATGGGCGAAAAGAGAAACTTCCGAAAATCAGCTCCAGATAACTAACACATATACATGCAATATGCCATTGTGGAAATCAACTAAAATCAAATTTCAAATGACTAACATTGACGAAATGAGATATAGGTAGCAGCAAGGGAAGTTGCCTGACGTTGATTACCGATGAAAGAAAACAACTACATGACTTATCTGTACAAAGCAAAATACGCAAACAATTGATATTGTAAATGAACAAATTATTCTATGTATAAAAAAATAATTTACAATATGACAGGAAGGTAAATTGCATTAAACCCTTCCTAGAAATATATACTTTCTCTATATTTTGAACAATCTAATTATATTATCACCGACAAAACAAAAATCTCGCATTGACCATCTCTATAAAACTTATACTCATTTATAAAATAGAAAAAAAAGAATAGAAAACATTTAGAATTGCAGTGTCTAGAAAAATCAAATGTGAACCCCAAGAGGATCTCCAGCACTTAAAAAAGAGTCCTGGCTGCATGGGGATAAATAACCGCTAGGGGTAATTTGGTAAAAGAAATAATTAAATGTAATGGTATAAAAATCACCAATATGTATCTATCAGTTCAGAGATATATAACATCACAAAGAGAGAGCAGGGCGTGATAATGTGCTCCGGCGCCGGTTCTGTACCCCGCCGCCTTACTCCTCCATGGCCACAAGAGATCTCCATTACGCGTCGAAGAAACTCGCTCCTTCCACTTCTTCACTAGCTTCACGCCTCCTCCTCTCTCTCCTCTGCCTCGTCTCTCTCTTCCTTTGTTTCTCTCTCTTCCGCAACGACACCGAATCGCCGTCGTTAACCTACTCTGCGGTGTCTGAGAAGAGTAACAGCAAGTGTAACTACTCGGATGGACGGTGGATCTACGATCCTACGGTCACATCTCCGCCACGGTACGACCACACCTGCAAGGAGATATTCAAGGGCTGGAATTGCATCGCGAGTAACAAATCCAACGCCATTGATATTCCCAGGTGGCGCTGGAAACCCTACGGATGTGATCTTCCGCCGTTTGATCCGTTACGGTTCCTAGAGAACTTTCGAGATACCAATATTGGTAAGCTTTTTTTTTATTATGATTCAGCAATGCTAATACTTGTCAGTTCAAGAGTGAATTAATCACTTACTCACATAATCACAATTACTGTATTGTAATGATTTATGTTTTTTCACCTATTTGTTTCTTGATGTGGAAGTCTGCTTCGTGGCATGTTTTGTGCATTTTACGTTATTAGTTTTTCTGTGAGTAAATGAGTAATTGTGCGTATGTCTGTGAACTATCTTTATTGTTGGGAAACATGAGTAGATAAAAGTTTAATATTATGGTAAGTTACTTGTACGAATTCTTGGATCTGAAGTTCGGTGTATCTTGTGTGGGATAGAGCATAGTCTAGTTACTTGTACGTGAGTCAAATTTTCTTTGATGTTTGTAGACTGTGTTAGAGGAACTTATGTCAGATAGTATGTTCTGTTATTAGGGATGGTAAACTAGATCGGTTTTTCTGATGTTTTACTGAGAGTTACTAGTACTTAACCAATGTGAAACTTGTAATCTTCTCAACTCCACAAGGAAAAATTAGTCATATCATAGATTTTTCTTCACAATATATAGAAGGGCTTTGGGATTTTCCTCTGTGGTGTCAGTATTAGTGCTGTTTTTAGACCTTATGGATCTTTAACAGTGCAGGATTTGTTGGGGACTCCTTGAATAGGAACATGTTTGTTTCTCTTTTTTGTGCTTTGAAACAAGCATCTACTGAGGTAAAAAAGTGGCGTCCTGTTGGAGCTGATCGTGGCTTCACTTTTCTTAAGTACAACCTGACCATTGCATATCATCGGACAAATCTTCTGGCTCGTTATGGTAGGTAAGCTAATTTTCATGTAGGCTCTCTTAATAAGAAGTGATGCTCCCTCATGAAAAATTGTACATGCACCAAAGCTAATTTTTAAGTTTTATCATTACGTGATGAGACTGTTATTGAACCTAAATACGGTAGTGCATATTTAACAATATATTGCTCTATTTTGTGCTTTAGGTGGTCAGCCAGTAGTAATGGTGGTAAACTGGAGTCACTTGGTTATAAGGAGGGGTATAGGATTGATGTGGATTTACCAGAAGGAACTTGGGCAGAAGCTCCTAGTTTCCATGACATACTCATCTTCAATACAGGGCACTGGTAAGTCAGGTTTTGCTTTTGTCCCTGTGCCGGCTGACATTGTACAGCTTTGTAACCGTGAAATTGAAGCCATATCAAATTCAAATGTCAGGTGCTGGTATGGGCCTGTCATTGTATTTCTACCTGAAGCTCAATGCCCTTGCCCAGCTTGTGCATTTTTCTTTGAAGTAGTGATTAGAATCATTTACATGTTTATTCCTTCAATTTTATGAGCCAGTTGCACTTCTTAGTGTATGATCATTGGGCTGAAACTCAAGCTCTCATGGATGCATGTGCCAATCGAAAGACTCATCATAAACTATACTCCCCATATCCTTAAAATAAGGGGCTTATGATCATGTGTTATCTGTTTATAATCCCCAAATGTCAGCAACACATTATATCTTTTGATGGGCGACAGATGTATTTGAAGAAAATGATAGGTTATGACCCTGCACTAGTTAAACATTTTAAACAGCACTGGGAACAGTTGCCAGTTAAGACGTAGAATCCCTTGCTTGTTTTTCGTTCCCGTCTGATTCTTTCTTGCCGTATATTGTATATGAAGTTAAATTTTCTTGCTTCTCATTTTGTTCCTTGATTCTGCATTAGGTGGTGGGCTCCTTCGAAGTTTGATCCTGTGAAATCACCTATGCTTTTCTTTGAGAAGGGGTTACCTTTGACGCCTCCAATTGCACCTGATGCTGGTCTTGATATGGTGTTAGGACACATGGTATGGCTCTAGGCTTCTCCCTTTTAGATGCTCTAGACTTTGAAGACAAAGTTCGAAGTCTGATCCGTGAAATGATGAATCTGTTTAGGATTCTGTTTTATGTAAATAGTTTGGCCCCAGAGCTTTCTCTGTTTTTAAGAGAAAAGGAGCTCTTTTTGTTCCCTCTAATTTCTCCCTCTTTAGCTACCTCCATCTTAAGTTCAATTATGTGTTCGTACCTGGTTTGGCCTTAAATGCGCTTTTTATGTAGGTGTCATATGTGGAGAAGAATGCAAGGCCAAGTACAATTCTGTTCTTCCGAACACAATCCCCGAGGCATTTTGAAGATGGTGACTGGGATCAAGGTGGTTCTTGCCCCCGTTTACAGCCACTGGTGCCACAGGAAGTAAGCTTTTCCTCTGTGCTGCTTTGTTTATCTTTTGGTCACCTTGATGTTTTCATTTTGAGTTTATAATGCTTGTACAATTCCTTTTGTTCTGCACGTAAATTAAGGATTACCAATTGTGTATGCATTAATTATACATACAACTGAAATATTATGTTCATGTCCAGGTAGAACAACTTTTCTCTTTGAAGAACAATGGGACGAATGTGGAAACGCGACTTGTAAACCAGCACCTGCACAAGGCCCTAAAAGGTTCTAGTTTCCATATTTTGGACATAACACACATGAGCGAGCTTAGAGCTGATGCCCATCCATCCGCAGCTGGTGGAAAAAGACACAATGATTGCATGCACTGGTGCTTACCTGGACTTACTGATACTTGGAATGACTTGTTTATAGCACACTTAAACAGCATTAAAGTTCGGAACTGAATTGTGGTTGTATCATCAAAATTGCTATTTTGCGTTTTCTTTTCTAAGATTTATAATATCATTTTCGAAAACTATGGATGTAGAAGCAGCAAACTAACAGCTTCATCAGAATTTTCTACTCCTGTATCCGTAAAATTGAAACTAATTTGTAAATGATTCCTTAGGTAAGTTATGGGGATGCGAATAGTATAAGTTTCAATGAATTAGCCTTCACTTTTCCAGTGATCTGACGTTAAGTTTCAATGAATATCCTGAACTTTTCCAGCGATCTGACGTGTTTGAAGCGGAGGTCTCCTTGCAGCATCTGGGATCTATGGCGCTTAGTAGCTGATCATGTGGAGCCAGGAAATTTAAAATCAGACAGGTTTAGGATATCTACATTCATACTGTTCTGCCATGTTGAACGCTGATCTTGAAACCCTTGCATTAGGTCCTCATTCAGATTCAAACATTTCCAAACCAAATTCTCCCAACACAAAACACCTCTATTGCATCATCATCGCATCCATCTATACTTGTCTCGCCAAACGTTGGATGATATCCCTTTTCAAGATTCTTCCTATTGGATTCGCCTGTATTCTACTTAGGTCGATTGCATCATTTTTTAATAGTGTTAAAGCTTTTGTTTGCTTGATTGTTGGAGTGAATTTTAGTTGATTTTCATAACGTGCGATACTTTGATATACTTGTAAATAAACTGAGTTGGATCTATGCATTTGAGACTGGCATGAAATAGAATTGTTTATCAGCAGTTGAGCATATTATCCGAGGGGTGTATGTGGACACTAATGTTATTAACATCATTAATCATCGTGGGGTTTGTGCAATATGTTTGAATAGGATAATGCTTCAAGAAATTAGATAATGGATAATGAAGTTACTGTTGGTTTGGCCCTACCCCCATTATCTTATTCAAACATATTGCACAACCCCCCACGATGGTTATTGATGTTAATACTATTCGTGTCATATGCCTCTCGGTTAATATGTTCTATTGCCGCTGTACAGTTCTCATTCATGTTAGCCTGGAATGCTTAGGTTCTAACTCTGTCTATTTACAAACACACCCAAGTACCGTCCCTTATGAAAATCAATCAAAAATATCACACAAGCTCTAACAATCAAACAAACAAAATCATTCAACACTATTCAAAGATGATGCAACAAACACTCTTATACAGAAATACAGCTTTTACATGTTGCAGTCATACATAGCTAATTGCTAATCTTTTCAAGAGTATTTTCTGGGGAATGAGTATAGTAAAATCCGGAAGAGCACAATTCCCCCCCTCCCCCCCCCTCCCCGACAACTTTCAGTATAGTAAAATACTAATTTAAGCATTGGAGTGCTAATATTTGTTTTGCAGGTTAGTCTTCCATTGATTTTAAGATTTTCTTGAAAAATTTTTACTTTTTCATTTTTTCTTCTCCTTTCTACCTGTGTTTCGAACTAATTTGAGGCTCCATCATCGAAGGTCCCCACCAAATTAAATATCCTATAATTAGGACGATTAGTTTCATTATTGTGAAAGGACGGATAACACATGTTATCCAACCAAATTAAATAATTAATTCGTTTCACTTTGCATTTAGGGAGCATCTAAATTGATGGATTTAGATATCGTGGATTAAAAATTACATCTCATTTGTTTGGATTTCAAAAAAAAAAAAAAATATATATTGCGCCTGAAACCCCTACGGGTGGGATCTCCGGCCGTTTGATCCGTTGCGGTTCCTGGACAACTCTCAAGATACAAATATTGGTAAGTTCTTTTTTGTTATGATTTGAGCAATGGTTAGTGATTGTCAGTTGGAGAATGAATTGATCACTTACTCACACTAAGTGAATTAATAATGAGTGTTGCATTTTCAGCAATTTGTTTGTTGATGTGGAAGCCCGCTTCTTGGGATGTTTTGTGTATTTTACGTTATGGGTTTTTCTGTGAGTGAAATGAGTGATTCCGCGTGTGTCTCTGAACTATCTCTAATGTTGGGAAACAAATTAAGTGGATCAAAGTTTATTATTATGGTAAATTACTTATACGAATTCTTGGATCTGACGTTGGGTGTATCTTGTCCTTGTGTTGGATACAACTAATTTATCCAGTTACTTATACGCGAAACATGCCAAATTTTACTTTGATGTTTGCAAAATGTGGACGATGATTGCATGCACGCACTGGTGCTTAACTGGACTTACTGCTGCTTCCAATGACTTGTTTATGTTCCAATGAATTAGCCTTCACTTTTCCAGGGATCTGATCTGAAGCGAAGCTCTCTTGCAGCATCTGGGCATCTATGGCGCTTAGAAGCTCTCTCATCAGTGGAGCCTGGACTACTGTGAAAGACAGGTTCAGGATATCTACTCTCACACCATTCTGCCATGTTGAACTCTGATCTGGAAAATTCGTGCATTAGTTCCCCATTCAGATCACAATATTTCCAAGCCAAATTTCCCCCAACACAGAACTTCTCTATTGCATCATCACCACATCCATCTATCCTTGTCTCGTTAAACGTTGGAGGATATCCCTTTTCAAGATTCTTCCTGTTCGATTCGGCTCACTATTCTACTTAGCTCATTTGCATCATTTTTTAATAGTGTTAAATGCTTCTGTTTGCTTGATGGTGTTTTTAGTTGATTTGATAACGTGCAATGCTTTGAAACACTTGTAAATAAATTGAGTTGAATCAATGTATTTGCGACTGACATGAAATAAAGATGTTCAACAGCAGTGGAGCATATTATCCGAGAGGGGTTTGTGTAGCTCTAACATTATCAATATCATTGATGGTCGTTGGTTTTGTGCAATCTGTTTAGACAAGGCAGTGGGGGTAGGGCCACACAAATAGTAACTACTTTAACTTTTTTAATTGTCATACCATATTCATATGTTATTTTTAAATCAGTGTATTTCAAATCATTCCTCCAATCTATTAGATTTGAAGTATTATTATGATGGATTTGAAATCCACCTATTAATCTTGTCATTTCAAATTATTTCAAACATTATAAAAATGTTAATTTGGCAAATAACTTGAAATTCTCTACAAGTTTTACAAGGAAATGACACTTTTCGTTATGTTAGAGTCTTTTCACTTTTGATCCCATTGGTTTTGGAATTCTTACTTTTTGTTTTCTAATTTTTAAAAAGTAGTACTTTTGGTCTCATGACACATTTTTGTCATATAAAATACCACGCGCTTAGCACGCGACAATTAGAGTTTTTACACTTTTTGTTCTATATGTTATGGATTTCTCATTTTTGGTCCCTTGTGTTACTGAATTATCACTTTTGGTTCCATAACTTTTAAAAAGTAGCATTTTTTGGTCTCAAGCACTTAATGACCACATGGGCTTTTCCGTTAAACATCTAATGAAAAAGTATTATGAGTTCAAGATTGCTACTTTTTAGAAGTTACGAAATTAAAATTGAGAATCCTGTAATTAATGAGATCAAAAGTTAAAAAACCCTGCAATTTCCTATGTTGAACTTTCAACGTGAATTTAAAAAACAATGAATTTGAAATTTATTAATTTCAATATTTTAGCCAAATCCATACATACCATTCCAAATGTAATGTTAGAGAATTTTAGTTGGATCATAACTTTAGTAATTCACAATCAAAATTCATGACAAAAGAATGTCAACGATTCAATAATATTCAAAACGAATTACAGTATGCAATGTACTCCTTTGGGATTTGAAGGGAAACATGCAGTTAACCTACAAAACTAATCCTACACTTGAGCAACAATTAAACTACTCTTTTAGTAAAGATGAATATAAAAATTTATCTAAGCACAACCCCAAGTCTTCAAACTTGTCCAAAGGCCACCTTTTAGTGTCTTCAGGGTTGCTTCAGATATTTGCATCACCTTTGCACATGCCATTTGCACATACTTAGGAGCCAAATTTTATGTTATGATCCACAAACAATGCCTATAAATACCCAACACCTTACCCTTCCATTCTCTTCAAATCAAAATCCCATTTCTCATATCACCACAAGAATCACAATGGATTGTCACAAGATCTTCCTATCCCTTCTCTCGATAATAATTCTATCGTGCCTAATCATACCCTCCAGAGCCCAAAACTCAGCTCAGGACTACGTCAACGCCCACAACACCGCTCGTGCCCAAGTGGGAGTCAGTCCAGTGGTGTGGAACACAACGCTGGCCAACTGCGCCCAAAACTACGCTAATCAAAGGAAGGGTGACTGTGCTCTGACGCACTCCAATGGCATATACGGTGAAAACCTAGCCAAGGGCAGCAGCAGTAGTTTCAGTGGTGTGTCTGCGGTGAACATGTGGGTAGCCGAGAAGCAGTACTATGATTACAACACGAACTCGTGCATTGGGGGGAACCAGTGCCTGCACTACACGCAGGTGGTGTGGCACGACTCGACACAGGTGGGGTGCGCTCGCGTCCAGTGCACTAACGGGTGGTACTATGTGGTTTGCAACTACGACGCCCCGGGCAACTGGGAGGGGGAATGGCCTTATTAAATATAAATTAATGAATTAAACTAAGGTAATTGTACGTACCATCACACGTTTGTGTATGTGATTGTACTAAAATAAGCAAGCTACTCCATCTATATATATATATATATGTGGATAAATAAATTTTAGAAAAGATGTGTAAGTAATGCATGCATGCAGAGTTGGTATTTGTTACAACATCTTGAAGAATAAGAATATTACTCAAATTTGATTTGGCATTTTTATCCAACTTGAAATTTTGTTTGACTTTACTTTATTCATAAATAAGTAATCAAGTATGAAAGTGAACTGATTCATGATTAGCATATGAGTCGAGTTCGAGCAATTAAACTCCAATAATCCATTGCTGAAGTAACAACAACAATAATAATAATAATCAGTACTTGGTAAGGAGACACTCCTTTGGGAGACTATTATTAAACCTCTTATTATCCTGACAATAATCATAGATGAGGTAATATTTCCTGACCCATCTGAAGAGTCTTCTCTGCGCCCAATTCAGAGAACTGAAGCTGTCTTTGTTCCACCAATTTGTCGGGCTTTGGGCCCGGCAAAATCTTGGGTTTCCCTTCCAAATACAGGCGTCAATCTTGTGGTTCCTGAATGAGGCCACGAATGGGCCCTGAGCCCAATCAGTTTTCACTTTGCCACCACTCGTGGCCCAACTATCGCCGTTCCAAATACTCATCTGCAAGCCCATGGGCTGCCATCTTGGGTATGCAACTCCTTTATCTGCGTGGTTTCTGTATGTTCTGATTGGAACCCAATCCACCATAAATCTACAACAATATTAAGAGTTTAGGAATTAAATGGCTAATAACGATAAATATATTATAATAATTTATCTCGATACACTATCCAATACCTCAATTCATTTAATACATTAATATGACTAATAACAATAAATAAATTATAATAATACACATAAAATGAATAAATACCCACACATTCGGTGGGATTCAAATCCTTAACCTCGAACTTGTTCGTTGGACCTCAATCTTAGTCTTAAACCACTAGTAATTGAACATAATCGATGTGTATGAAAAATAATATTTTTATGTTAGTTCATAGTTAATATATTCATGGAGTAAAAGATATTAATTTTTTGAATTAATTGTTAAATTCCAGTGTATCAAGTAATAGTATGGGGTAGTTGATATATATATAAATCGAGAAGGGTATTTTAATAAAATAAAATCAGAATAGACCAAAGGCCCCCGTTCCGCTTTATTAATAGTATAGATAGATTGTATAAGCTCATTTGAATTACAAATAAGATTAATTAGAACGACTTTCTCTGAAAATTAGCATAAGTATCGATTATATCCAATGTATTATAACCTCTATGTTTTCTAAAACAAAATATTCGCATTTCATCATACTTTTAAATATTGCCACCTGTCCACCCAGAATAGGACAACATGTAAATATTGTAAATTTAGAGGGGAGATTTTGGTAATTACAAAAAATAAAGGGTCTATGTTATTAAAATTAAAAGGGGGATGAATGGAAATTTAGACATATGTTCTTTGATTATAATGTAAGAAAAAGTCATTCCAAAAACCACCTTCAATGTTAAGGAATGTTTCTTTGGAACAAACATAATTTGGGAGAAATTAATGTGGAGTGGAATTGGTTCTTACACAATCTGGTGAAGGTTCCATAGCACAGAGTAGGTGTGGAAGTCCTTTGTTGGATCAAACCACAGCCTAATCCTCTGCTCTCTTCCATCAAATCCATTTGCATACACATTTGTTTGCAGAATATAAGGTTGCCCAGCCACATTTCCCAAGAATTCAAAGTCAATCTCGTCCCGATTCGGTTGGTTAGAAGTCAACTGCATTTGTGACAAAAATATTATTCGCATGACCAAGTGCCAAATGTAACATCGTTCAAACAACGAGGATGGTTTATGTAATTACACGAATTTTAGTAAAAACCCATAGTGTCTGTCTTCAAACTTACATAGAATGCGACAACGGTGCCTGCTGAGTTCCCAGGTACTAACTTAATTTGCATGTCAAATTGACCAAACAAGAACATATCATTTGAAGCAAAACCAGAACCTGAACAAACATTAGAGTTAGTAAAAAAGTTGAGACACGCACACACACAGCTTTGGCAAGAAAATAGACATAGTACCTGAATCCTTATCAAGAATCAGGCTTCTGTTTCTGCCATCAGCAGATGTTTTAACATGGTTGGGAGACCATGTCACAAAGAAATCCCTGTTGAAATCTCCAGTCGAAACTACAGAAGCCCGCGTCCAGACGACACAGAAACAAGCAACGAGAACGAAAGACGTAATAAAGAAATTGTTCATCATTGATTTCTCCAAAATGTAGAATGGTGATGAGGTTGTAATGGAGAAGACTAGATATAGATGTCTGCATGGGAGGAATGGTTGGTTGGAAATTAGAATGTGAAGAGAACCAGTAGGAGTTTTGTCTAAGCAAGAATATCTTTAGTGGGAAGCAAACATAAATATAGCATTGTATGACTTATGAGCAGAGAGATTGAGTTGTAGTAAGAGGGTTTGCTTGCTTAGAGTTCCACCAAGAGACAATTATGTCATAGATTAGTTATAATCACATTTATATCCCTAATTTATAGTCTGTTTATACAAATCACTACTGTCTTTCACATAAATACACATACATTTATTAAAAACGTCAACATTTTTTATCCCAAAACCAACCGTGTATTTGAGAAACTACTCATACACCTCCCAACCACGTCAACTTCAATGGTGGCTTTTGTAATTTTACAAAAAAGACGGATAGTTTGTGTAAACATACCATAAATCAGGAAGTGAAAATACAATCATCCCTAAATGTAATCATATAACAGCTAACTACATTAATTCTTGTTAGGTATGAAAAGTTAAGGTAATTTTTGCCTGTTATGTGCAATATTCCAAACTTAGTAGGGTTTGGACAACATTTGGATGATGTACAGAAAGTGTAGGAAAAGTGAAGACTGCAGCTGCTTTCCAGTCTGAGGAAATCTTTGCCCAATTTTATAAGCATCTTTCTTTCACAAGTAGAAGTTTTCAACTATTCTTTTCCTCTGCTCAGCCCTTCAGATATTGACATGTCTTTATAATTTTATTTTTATTTAGCTTCTTTGGTGGGATTTTAGATAAGAAAATGGAAAAATGAAGAATAGTTTGTGAAGTTTTAGATCCTTTGTTTCAAGAACTGGGGTTTTATTTTATGTATATAAGAAACGTGTAAAAAAATTACGTTATTTATACATTTAAAAAATTATTTTATGAAAATTATACGCGCGCATGTCTGTGTGTGTGAAGTAGATAATATGAAATTTGTATTTCAATTTTGAAATTTCTTATTTGAGATGTACTTATCTTCTTTGCTCATAAAATTTAAATTTCATTTTGAGGTTATTATGTTCACCTGTTAAGGATTAAAAAATATGATATAAGTAATATCATTTCAAATAATTCAAAAGTTCGATTCTAAATCAAACACAATGGTTACGTACTATTCATAAAAAAGAAAAATTTAATCAATCTTGTTTCGTATTTATGGCATTTTTATCATTTAAGTATTAAATTTGAGGAAATTGTGAATTCAAAAGGTGAAGTTGGAATTGAAAATAATATTAGGATCATCATATTTACAAAGTAGTTTGTAATTTAAAAATCAGGAATAGGCAGAACTTGCAAAAATGTTGTCAATTTGCAGTTATTTATGTTAATTAAAGTCGATGTAAGAATTGTTTAAACTAAGATATCTGATCAGAAGTAGAATAAAAAAAATAAAATAAAATAAATTTGATTAGTCCACTTGCTATATATAGCTGGCCCCACTCACTTGCTAATTAAACTATATTCCTTTTTTTTTTCTGTATGAAAAATTAACAAAAAAAACTTTACTATTTAAATAATTTTAAATTCTAACAGTTTGATAATTTTTTTTTGTCATTAATCAATCGCTCTAACAGTTTATTTATTGAAATATTTTTTAAAATAAAATTCAGCATTTTTAAGCTCTTAAAAGTATTTTATAAAATATAGAAATTTATAAGATGTTTTAAATAAATTTAACCGAACATCCCTCTAAGTCATATTATTCTCCTGTACTATTTGATAATTATTACAATTATATCATATGTAAATAATAATAAACATGCATTAGAATAGGGTTAGGTTGTTCTAGTGAGTAGGGCTGGGCTCATACAGATTTTGTGGGCTGAAAATTTATGACTGACCTAACAAATGGTCCATTTCTTCAAATAAACTTAAACAATGTATGCTGCTACAAAACAGCAGAAATTTCTTCAACTCCCAATTTCCATCTAGCCTCTGTCTCTTAATTCTCGCAAGAAGAATTTCAAGAACTGTCTTTTACCATTATTAGTAGATCAGAGAAGAGAGAGAGTGGACGACAGAGCTGTCAGGGACCCCCCCATTGCACTTGATTACAAGAATTTTCTTTCACCATTTCTCCTTGCCTCAGAGTTTGAAACTGCCCTGTTTCTTTGCTGCTGATAGTTCCATGGGCTCTTCCTAGTTTCTGGGCTTCTCGTTTCTTCTCAAGGTATGCGTTTTTTCCTTAGATTCTTGTTCTTTATCTTGTCATTAGTTTCTTGGGCTATTCTTTTTTACTGTATTTGACTTCATTATGTGCGACTTTTCGCTTTAATGAGTGGTTGAGTGTTTGTCTTTGGTGGGATTAGATTATGAGTGCTTGAGTTGGATCATGTTGTCTTTGACTTTGTGCCAATCGAATATTGCTTCTGATGAACTGTTTTCTGTGATAGGTTTTTGGTACTTGTTGTATTTTGACTTCAATGCCTTGGGATTTTAATTCAGGAATTGGTGAAGTAGTGAGACTGTTGATTGAAACTTGCTTAGTTTCTCCATTTGCTTGTCTCCGGGATTTGATCTTTGCACTTGGCTGTTCCTAATTAATGTCATGTTTAGATTTTCGCAAGATTTGCTGTCATGGATTTATGGTATCTGTTTCTTAGTATTAGAGTGAAGAGAGAAGTTTTACAATGGATTGAGGGAGTGCTGAAGAGAAATTAAGTGTGTGTAATTCTCAGGGCTTCTCCAAAGTACACATAGGTGATGGATTACTCACTCTAATTACCAAAAGTTTTAAGTATTTTTTGCTTGGTTTGGTACTGATTTAGTTTTCAAGCGCCTCATTCTCTTAGTATGTTGAAAATAATTGTAAGCTTGGTATAAAGTCAGTGCAAGCTGTGGGATTTGGGGAACATATGAGACATGTTTACTTATATAAGGGACTATGTCAGGGTAACTAAACTGACAAGAATTGGGGTCTATTTTGGATGGATAAGTTTCCATGCAGAAGAGGAAAAATTGCTGCAAAATCAATAAGCTCAATTGAAGGTTACTTGTATAAAGGAGATGAGGGTGTAGTATCTTTGCCTTCTAAGAGAAAATTAATCTGCCTTCTTTTGTGTGGCAATTTGCAAAGGATTGCTTGTCCTCTTAGAATCTCCTTATGTTGATTGGTAAAATTTGTTTTACTATTGTTTGTCATCGTTGCAGTCCTTGTTTTGTGAGATTTAGACACCGTCACCCCATATCTTAGCTCAGTTTGTTTTTCTTCAAAGAACGTTGTTTTGTGTTAAATGGCAGGTTTCTGTTCCGATTGGCAAGAAGGAAAGGAGAGTAAGTGAAGAAAAAGTATAAAGTAAATCATTATGTACAGACAGTCCCCCAACAGGAATAGATCCAAAGGGATCAACACTAGGCACGTTCTGCAAATTTGTCTGTTGCTTGCTGTTTGCTTTTGGTTGATTTACCAAGTCAAACATTCCCATGACAAGAAAAAAGAATTTGATGAAAGTGATGCAAAAGCCTCAGTTCAAAGAGCGAGTAATAATGAATATATCAAACTTGGAAGAAAAGTTATCGAAACCCGAGTGGAGGGAAGGGCTTCAAAGAATGAGAAGCATGATGAACTGGAAGAAGAAGATGAAACCAATGACGTAGATGAAAATAAGCCTGATGAAGATGAGCCAGAAGATAAGAAAGTTGAAGGAAAGGAGAACGAAGGGACGGGAGGTGGAGATCAGCATGAAGAAGAGAAATCTGATGCAAATGTTGATAGAGAAGATGAGCGTGAAACAGTGAAATCAGATGCAAAAGTTGATAGAGAAGAGGATTTGGTGGACGAGAAGGAGAAGGAAGACGGTGGTGATGAGAATGAAGCACAAGAAATAGATCCTGAAGACGGTCATGGTCAAACGGAGAAGGAAAATTCCGAGGAGGACACTGATCATGATGGAGAAGATACAAATACCCATGAAGCACGCGAGGAACATTACAAAGCGGATGATGCTTCTAGTGCTGTCACTCATGATACCCAAATGGCAACTACTGAAAGTGAGAATGAACACGTGGAGAACTCAAATGAACACCCTGAAAATGTTTCACAAGAAGAGAATAACAGTGAAGAAACTAATGAAGCCGAGAACAGCAAAGATTTAGAGGAGGAAGGTGATGAAATGGCTAGAGATGATCAGTCAAATATAACAAGCAGGGAAACCAAGGTAGATACGCCGGACAACTCTGAGGATGATTCATCTCCAGATAACACAGGAACAGAAGGGTCCAATGATCAATTAGAGAATCAGGACCTGTCCTCACAAAATGTAACAGAGAGCGAGCCCGAGTTAGATCAAGCTCAGGGAAATCTTGTTGAGGGTACGTTCACAGAGTAATCTGACTTGCAAACTACCGCTTCAGAGCGGGCCAATAATTCTATCGTAAATGTGGATAGTACTCATTTTGCTTCTAACTCAACAGGTAATGCTGAAAACGAAGATGCAGAGTCAGAGCCCGAGGAGATCTCTGATTCATCTAATGATGATACAGAGTCTTCAGCATCCAAAAGTATCACTACATCAGAGGTTCTTGTGGAAGCTGGGAATAACACTGAATCATCATCAGAAAAGAATGACGAGACTGAGGATGAGAAAACAGATAGAAATGATGGTACAGATGAAGTCTCGGACTCTACCACTAATGAAAATCCTGAAGAAGTTCAACATGACAATATTGATATATCTGATACTTCCAACTCCTTGGAGGAGAAAGATGTTCGCACGGATCTCGAGACTCTTCCCGAGACACAAAGTGAAGGTACTGATAGTGAAGATGCTGCAGAAGAATGACAGGTATGGGGTAGAAAGGTGCCATTAGATCCATCAGTTTCCATGAATTGAAGTTTCAGCCTCGTTTTCCTCTCAGACATCAGGCTCTCGCAGTATCTCTTTTGGTGTGTGATGATATATTTACTATGTCTATGTGGGGTTTTCACTTCAAACTTTGCAGGTACATTCGAGGCAAGTTGAGGGTAGCTAGTTTCTCTTATACACTGTATAATCAATTATCTGGTTTGCATTATATTAGAATTCTGTTTCCTCGTATTCTTGTTCTTTTGTTTCTTCAACATTTTATACGCTATAGGATTGTGTATATCCTGCAGAAATTCAAACCGGATAGTGTATTTGCTCGGTATTATATGAACCGCCATATTTTTTGATTCATTGGAACTTTTATATGCCATTTGATTTTTTGGATTTTCAGTAACAAGACACACAGACCTGCGTGCCCTCTATTATGCAAAATCTCGGGGAAAAGTCTTGTGTCTATAAATAGCCTTCATATTTGACATGGTTGGCGGATCCTGAAGAGCATGATGAGAATGAGTTACAATATGGGTTGGCAGCGTTATTTTGTCATGCCATGTGCAGTAATTTTCTTAATTCCACATATACATTTATTTGAGAATAGTTGGTAGAATGAAAATTGTCCCAATATCAGTTCATATTTCATAGTTGAGTGTGTGCGTGTGTGTTTGAATTTCCCCTCATCGTAGGATATTGTTCAGTTCAGGTTGTAATATCCTGATCAGGAAGGGTTGAAGATTTCCAAGTTGAAGTCAAGAAAATGTAAAGTTAGGTAAATACTGAAGTCAGCCTTTGAAAATCGATTGAGAGAGAGAGAGAGAGAGAGAGTTGGCCAGTCAAATATTCCAACAGAAAGTTGGATTGGAGGCTTTGAAGCAATGCTCCCACCTGAAAGTCCTGACGAACAAACAAGATTCCAAAGAGTAGAGCAGTTGGGTGAAAATCGATTGAGAGAGAGAGAGAGAGAGAGAGTTGGCCAGTCAAATATTCCAACAGAAAGTTGGATTGGAGGCTTTGAAGCAATGCTCCCACCTGAAAGTCCTGACGAACAAACAAGATTCCAAAGAGTAGAGCAGTTGGGTACTTCTTTGAAACTTGAATTCGTACAAGAAGGAGTATAATATTAACCCAAAAGCGACAGTAATTGATAGACAGATCTAACAGCACCTGGTGCCTTGTGTACGCCAACCCATAACCTCATATTTTAGGACAGCACACAATGAAGACGATTCCACAAAAATGATTAAACATTTAAACTGAAAACTGTCAATAATGTACAAATAAATAAATAAATACATTTAAAGCAAAAAAAGAAAGAAATAGCTGTCGATGACTGTACACTCCAGGCAAGAAATCAAAAAACAAGTAAAAGCTGACGGGTGAGTCACTTGCAACTTGCAAATCCGAGAACCCAAAACCCATTTCCCACTTTAACCCGACCCGAAGGGCTATTCGAGATCCGGCTGTCTCAGTTCTTTCCTGAGCTTTTGAGAGAATGACCTACAAGCATCCATGCTGAGATCCATGGCAGCTGCCAACGCCACAAAAGCTGCAGCATCCTCGGTGCAGCTCACGTGCTGCACCCCCACTTCCACATCAGGTTTGCTGCACTTGCCATCACCCTCCACCGTGGACGACATCACAAATCCTCTGTACAAGAGGTGCGCCCAAGATCCTGACCCTGATGTCGATCCTAGGTCCGAACCGGAACCTGAACCTGAGCTGAGGTCAAAACTGCTATTAGGGCTTGTCATTGGGGTCGGCCCGGTGGTGATATCAATGCTGAATTTTCCACCAGTTTTCGTGCTAATGCTGGAATTGGCCAGAGGGATTGTGTCAATGCCACCATCAGGGATGAGATCAAAGCGGTAGCCAAGGTGGTCCCCATTGGAGCGCTCCCTCCATGCCTCCAGGCGGCCCCATGGCTTCCATGTGCCATGGCCAGGCCTAAGAATTAGCCACGCTCCTGGATTGGATCTGCTGACCCTATTGGTGCCTGGTGATGGAACAAACGGTGTCACCATTGATGCAGCAGCGACCGGGGATCCAGACAGGTCGTGGATGGTGATTGACCATCCCTTTCGCTCTTTTAAGGGCTGTTCATTATCGGCTGCCCCTGAACTAAAGCAACTAGTCGAGGTGCTTGGTTCTGATAGCGAGGATCTGTTCAATAGCAAACCAAATATCAGAGACCATTTACAAAAGAAACAACTAAAAGAATGTGCATGAGACAATTTCAACAAAGTTGTTTGAACGCTGCTAAGACAATTCAATGAAGTTGTCGATGATGACACAAATGAGCTCGCAAACAAATTCTACAACTTCGTGCTAGGCGCTTAACTTGTCTATCCGAGTTGTATTTCATAAATGATGTCTTCAAGATGAAATTGGATGGACATCTTTTCTGATTCCAACTTCAAATGAGACAACACTGAACTTTACCAAAACAACAACTATTGTTCTTTTTCAAGTAATCAACACAGAGATTAAGATTCTTTTCCTACTCAAGAAGATTTTCTTCATAATCAATGATCAAATATACACCTCAAAGCCACTGACCCGATCAAGCCCAGGCAGTTATCTACGATTAGCAGCTAATTGATTAAGTTCTACAGGCAAGATACTCCTAGTTATCTATCAGAATACCCCACAGACAGAAACCCCCAACTTTATGTAGCTTTGAGAAAAAAAACAAATTCAGAATTAAACATCTGATTGCCGAATAAAATCAATTCAATCATTTATTTGAATAAAGCAAACAAAAATATTCACCTGGATCTCAAAGTCCTCTCCCCGGAATTCCTGAAACTGAACTTGCAAGTGAAAACAGGCTGCTTCACATTCCCATTGACCTGGAAAACCTGCGGGCTGCACTCGGGCTCCCCGTCAAACCGGAAAACAAATCTCGGGTCGGGCTCAGCCCTCACATTCAAATGCAATTTTACATCCGATCCGCCAATCCAGACCCACCCATTCTGAATCGCACACGCCCTGCTATTCCCATTATTTTCCAAAATACTCTTCAAATCCAGCTGCACCACAACACAACCCGC
>NC_026152.1:18879432-18958194 GCF_000512975.1 Sesamum indicum
CCACAACCACTGTTCCCTCTACTACTCCGCCTGTGAATCTCAATCTTCAAAGAAGAAAACTTGCTCGATTTCTCCGCTAACCTCTCCAACTCCGCCCTGCCCATGGCGAAACAACCGTGGATCCTGCTGTCAACAGCATCGCTCTCCGACGCAAGAAACGGGACATCCGAAACCTGAGCAGGGAAGCCCTTGAGCTTGAATTTACAGTAGAAGGAAAGAGTAGAGAAACGGGTTTTGTCAGGAAACATCAGAGCCAAGTTCCCAATAACAATCCGCACGAAAGGACAGGGATCCATCTCGTGCGATGGACTCTAGGCAGCAAGAACAACAAAGGAGGAAGCTAAGAGAAACAATGTTGAAAAACGAATATATGTAAGTATGAATGGGGGAGGGGGTGGGGGTGCATGGACATGCGTGCGGGATGAGCTGTGGTGCACGTACGCTAAGTGCCAGCACAGGGGAATCCTATACATATCTGTCAATCACTGTTTAAACTAAGGCGGATTAATTTGTACGGGGATTTGTCATTTTCTGAATACTGCTTTCTCATTGGCTTTCTCGAATGTTTTCCAGTTGGCCAGCTGTGCTACACTCACTGGATATTTCCTTTTTTCTTTTTTTTGAATATGGGGGTTGGGGTGGGATGTGTGTTTGTATCATAGCTGTTAAGGAAGACAGCTGTGGAGGTTTGGAAGAGGACTAGGATTGGACGCTAGTCTTCACCAACTTGGACTTGGGTCCCCCTAACCATTTTTTTCTTTTTTGTATTTATACACTTTATTCCTCCAATTTTATTTTGTTTTTTCAAATCCCTCCTTAATAAATCTCCCTTTTATGCACCCAAAATATAAAAATTATTACAAGAATATATGAACGACTAAGTAAAATTAATACGAGAATCTAAATTATGAACACATCAAAATTTGTCGTGATTTTAATCCTGTAAAAACATCAACTAATAACATTTATAGTTAATGAATATTTATTTTTGACTATAATAATAATAATAATAATAAATGAGGGTGTGAGGAAGTGGATTGCGGCTGTGCGTGTGAGGTATTGACAGCCCATACCCACTGTACGCACTGCATTCGTTCAAATCATCATGATTATTAAGAAGACAGTGAAGCCAGCGGGTCTTCGGGGCTCCACTTTGCAACCCTCACACCCATTGGCAATGAGTTGGAGTAGGGGACCACTCCTCACTCCTCTCCTATCCCCACATACATGCTGCTTCAACCTAGCAAAGAGTGATGATACAAGGCAATGATGAAAAACGTTGTTTATGGGAGTAGTAGTGGTTGGTCCGGAGCAATGAGTTTCAAGTTAGGTAGGTAATAAACCTCACTATGATTCTACAATTTCTGCCCATCTCAAAATTAGGCATAACAATCAACACATGTTACTTATATTTGTTCACCCAAAATAGTGTACCATATATGAGAGATTCTAACAATGAGAAAAATGGGACAACTATAAATAAGTCACACCAATTCATGATATGACCTTTTATGGGCCAACAACACCCCTTGTTAAATACTCTCGCGCATTATGGCACAGTTCAAGAGACAATTTATCTATAATGTACGGATACTTTTAAAAAAATATCAGATCAAGTTGAGTTTCTAAATAATATAAAAAAATTGTTCTTTAATTAATTGTGACATGTTTCAAATATATTTAATTGATTAAAAGAGTATTTAAGTTTTTGGATACTTAACATTTAACTTGGTCGACATATAGGTGCATGGACCTTAATTATATGTGTAATTAATTAAGATATGCTACGTACAAATCGAACATAGGCTGATCGTCTTCAACCTGAACCTGATGATCTAGGTTTGGCACTTAACTTGACGACATTATGATTGTCTTTTCAATAGCATTCAAACATTAGTTGAATTTTGACACATCGATCATTACTAAGATCGCGTTTGGATTAATAAATTAACCGAATTAACATTATAAATATGTTGCATATAGACCAAACTACGTGTAACTTAATTCACTATCAACACGTGTAAACGTAAATTAATATTTTACCAAATTGTGTAAAAACTAAACACATTATTAACTTGTGAATAAGTTATCATTAAAAATTTTCCGTAGATATATACATAGATTCAGTAAACAAACTACGCGTGAACTTTGAATATTAATAAATGCAATACCTATATATATGTAACTTGGAAGTTGTTCCCATGCATATGTGCATGATCAATCGGACATGTCGTATCTTATATTATGTATTTTATAACGAAGTTGTGAGTTTTGTTTTGTTAGTAGGAGTAAGAAATTGAAAAAGTTTTCTTGCATGCTTTGCTTATTTTGGATGCAAACTTACATATATGTTACTTATTACGTCATCATATTATTTTAGAGTGTTCAACAAAATGTACATAGTTTTTATTTCTAGCTAGTAAGCATACATGCATGAGCAATTATGTTGTGAATATATATGCTAGCATAAAATCAAAAGTAGAGAATGTTAGTGGATGTTTTTCCAAGAGGATTTTAATTCTTTTATAAATTGTACATGCTAAAAGATATATGTTCATAGTAAGTCAATAAAATACTAAATTGGATATATATTTCTAATAGATCTATAAGATTATTCTTGAAACTTTCTTTTTTAATATTCAACGTCGATCACCCTAATTATAATCAATCGTACGTAGCATTTTATGTATTTGGTGTCATTAATTTGCATGATAAATTGCTGGGATCGATGAACTCACGAAGAAAGTTGGTTTATCGGTAAAAAATAATTCGATAGATTTTAATTAGAAAGTAAAATTTCCATATATAGTGTCTGTATAAACTTCATGTATTTAAAATATTATCACTACATATATTAATTATTTCTAAGAGGGATTGCATATATACAATCAGTAAGAAAAATTCATATATATTCCGTAGTATATATACTTTGTTCAACATTGACAAAGTAGTAACCCTTACAGACATATATATAACCAAATCATAGCATAAAACATTATAGATGAACACCAAATGTGAATGGACAAACATGAAAATTAAAGCTTAAAAACCACATATTCACAAACTAAATTCATCTTAACATGCATGTAGCTTATAATTAGGAAGATCGACGACCATGGTTGCCTTTGGATCCTTGAGACTTGTCTTGGTTGTTGCTTGCTTTTCCCCGACGACGACGCTCAAGCTCCAAATTGGGGTTACTTGTTCCAGGAACATATGGGACCATATCACTAGAATTCCCATAACTGTATGGGAATGTCATATTGGAACTGCCAGTTGAAGGAGGAGGAGGAGGAGGATACTGGACCGTAAATCCAAGGTTACCAACTGCTGGATCGAATGAAGAAGCAAATCCAGCGGTAGTAGTCACCAAATTGGGAAAGGTTGATGCATTAGGGCAATAATTTGCCCTAGGGTTTGTTGGAATTGCGATGTTTGAGGTACCGGACCCCCCATCAAATAAAGTAGTAGTTGAGGATCCACCGATTCTCAATGGTGCATTGCTTGTGTACATGTCTTCCCTATTACCATAAAGAGCAAATTGATCATTAGGCCCTTGAATACTGGGATTGAATGGGAAACCAGTACTAGGATCACTCTGGGTTGTCCACGGGAAACTCCCGGCAGTCCCTGCATCAGGAACGTATGAATTTGCCAAACTAGTAGCATTTTGGACTTTGTTTTCAAAATTTTGCTTGAAACTCATCAAAGACCTCCTCAGTTCCTCCAGCTGTTGGTAGTCGAGCTCATCAATGCGAGGTGGGCACCAGTTTTGGTTTTCATCAGCCTTCCTCATGTCCTTATGTTCTTGTTTACGCTTTCTCTCTAGCTCGAGTTGGCCCTCGACGTTGGTCAGCTCTTCGTTGGACAGACGCATATTTGCACGACTATGCGCCACAAGTAAATGGTCAGCATCACTTCTCGAATGGGGATTTTGGTTTAGAAACCTATTGGCAATTGTTTCCACGTCGGGGTTGCCAAAAGAATGTGCCTTCTCCCCTGGAGAGAACACAACGATGGCACTTTCAGCACCGCAAAGAGTGCTGAGTTCACTAGCCTTTTTAAATAGCCCAGAGCGACGCTTGGAAAATGTGACTTGAAGATTAGTCTCATTCTCGATTTTCACCATATCCACCTTTTGGCGGCCTTTTCCTTTTCTCTGGGAAGGGTTGTTTTCTTGTGGGTTGTTCTGGTCGGAGGAATTCATTTTCAAGAAGAAAAGTAAACCTAATATCAAGAAAGTCAAATGAAGGTGGTGATTCTAGCCATGCAAAGGACGAGCTACTTATAGAGCGAATACACGACGTGTGGGTATTTCCCTTTCTTTTTTCATTAAATCCATTTGGTGAGATGAGATAATTTCATGTTATCAGGTTAATACTACTCTCGATTTATCAATTAGTCCGCCAATTAATTACACCCCAAGGTATGGATACTACGAAAGTGATTCTTGTGCTAGTTAATTCAAAATTCAAACCATGATTATTTCATTTGTGGATTATGAAGAATCCATATGTTATGGAATAATAATGGTCTCATCTAATGAGAATTAAAACAATAAGCTGTAAATATAAGCAGAATGCATATTAGCTCTATTTTTATAATTGTAGTTTTCATTTTATCCCATAGAGAATCCATGGCTTTGTTAGGAAGAAATGAAGTAAAATAAAGTTTGGTTTCTTTCATTGAATATAAATTATTGTTCAACTTTCTTCAAATGTGCATGAAAATCATGGGCTCAAGATACGCCTAATTATACATCGATCTCAACATAAATACACCTAAAGACAAATTTCCTTATGTAAAACATAAAATTCCTATGTGATATTTATGCAAAATTGTGAAAAATTATGTGGGATTCTTAATAAATATTCGGATAGGGAGAAATACTAAATGGAAAATCAAAATTATGAGCATATATTATAATGTGGTCATAAATGTTTAATTCCTAGAACACATATGAGATATATTATTACATACTCATTCTTGATCTTGAAATTGCAATATACTACATGCATGTTGCTTAATTACTTAAAATTATATTTAGAAGAATATACATAACCTACACTGTTATCATTCTTAACTAATAAGCAATTTCGACCCTTTTCAGTATGTCCGCACTTCTTAACTATCAGTAGCAATCGACATAAGTGAATGCGGCTACTAGTTTTCATTTTAGTATTTCGGAACTTCTTTACTACATTTTAAGTTTTTCTTAAAGTAGCTAATTAAAGCTGCATTTTGCATTCCATTAATTGAAACTATCAAATAAGAGATTAGGGGTAGTGCACAATGCATGTATACCAACTAGTTTAAACAAAATAGTTTATGCGAACACATATTACATATATGGAGTTTAAATATTTATTTATCTATTTTTCATATAATTAATGAGATGATGATAATTGGTACGTATATATATGATCACCCAACAAAATATATTCTGTTTGTCGACATATATATTTAATTGTCACGTCGTACTATTTAATGGTAAGTATTGCTAACTTCAAATTAGGAAAATCATTGCATCACTGGCAAATTTTTCACATCGTTTTTCAAAGTAAATAAATAAATAATTGCATATATACATTTGCTGCTTTTCGTTTCTTTGGTTGGTAGTAAATATTGCCGTGAATATGCTTATAAGATCAATAATTTGTGCTTGCTCTTGTGCTGAAGCTTTTCTAGTCCATTCTCCATGACTTATTTTCAGAAATTTTCAAAGACGTACGCAGTAAAATGACCATATGACGTACTGTTAATTTCTCCCCCTGCAATTTGCATTAATTAATATTAGTATTAGAAATGACATAAATTACGGAACTCAAAATAGATTTTACCCCATATATATGTATTACTAATTGGACATCAGAATAAAAAGTAGCCAGCTCGAAAAAGTACTATATTCGTGTTTAATTAATCCTCCTCCTCTAGAACATGAAAAAAGTTGTATATATTTTAACTGGTTTACTTTGAGAAATTAAATTGTATATATATAATTCAAAATAAAATTAATTATGTAAAAAAATTAATATAATTTATTCTGCGAGCAGCCAAGGCGTTTATACATCGGATCATATATAACTTATGAAACACAAAATTCATCAATATTCGGCTCACAAAATATTACCAAATAAAATGAAAAATTATCGTCAAAGCAATATGAAATCTCATCATATATATATATATAATTAATATGAATGATTAATTCCTTGTAACTGCTTTAATAGAAAAATTAAAGAACAATAATATTCCACAATAATAAGCAGCTAGTGAGATACTAGTCAAGAAACATGCAATATCAGAAAAATCCATGGCAATATCCAAAGTTACTGTTGACAGCAGCATTCACATGGCTGGAACTCACAATTCCATGACTAGGTTTACTCTCGTACTGATCGAATACGCCGCTAGCCCGGTTTGGCACAAACACCGAGGATGGATTCATCAGCTTATTTGCATGCTGAGTGACATTCTTCTTCAACTCTTCCATGGCATCCCTCAGTTGCTCGAGCTCGTCTAACCCTAATTTACTCACAGGGGCCTCCCACCAATAATGGCTCTCGTTCGTTTTCCTCATATTGTCTAAATTCTCACCCCTTTTCCTCTCCACTTCCACTTCATTAATAATTTGACCTAATTGCAGGTTCAACTCTCGAACACTAGCATTCCTCTGAGCCTCGACCAGATAGAACGGATCGTGGGAGTTGGGGCCCGTGCTTCGCGCCAAGAACCGATCAATTATAGACTCCACGTTGGGATGGCCGAAGGAGAAGACTTTTCCAGCTGGGGAGAAAACGATTATGGCAATCTCAACGCCACAAAGTGTGCAGAGTTCACTAGCCTTTTTGAAGAGCCCTGATCGCCGTTTTGAAAATGTGACCTGTAGGTGATTTTTTACCTCTATTTTCTCGATTTTAATCTTTTGACGGCCCATGCTCGGCTTTTTTGCCATGGCGATCGATCAATCTCTTTTGTCACTATTTTATGTAAAGAATTAAGGATGGATCGAGAAAAGGGTTTTGAATTGGTTTCAAGAATTGTATTGGGAGCATGGAGGAAAAGAAATGCCTATATATTTATAGGGGAGTTTGGAATTATTACACCATCAAAAGCTAGCTAGCAATTCATGTTTGTTTTGGCATTTCATATCTGATTTGGGAGTTTCAAAATCTTTTCCTAGTAAACGTATGGATTTTTGCCAGGTGAAAACCTAAGCATGTTTACTTGACATTATTGAAAGCTAATTAATAATTTTAAGCTAATGAGAGAGTTTAATCTAGAATTATATATATTAACTAATTTTACAAAGTCAACCCAGCTGTAATATTTAGTGTACAAGAAATATTAAACGTCTGTTTTAACATTTGATACCAATTATTATTAGCCAAATAAACAATATCTGTAAATCCATCATTTGATGCAGCAATAATTATTAGTAACATAACATCATATAATTAAATTATATTCATTAATCACTTTAATTTGTAACATACTTTTCTTTTACAGCATATGATGTGTTGGCGGAAACTAACCAATCGAGTGATGAACTGACTATTAATTATATGATTGTAATTAATTTGTGCAATCTGAATAATTAATTTACGGAATCATTTAATCAGAACATGATATACTAAGTCATGACAATAAGAACACAAATACCTTGAATTGTTGCGGTTACGTGTGGAAAAGCTCTCATGTTCGCATTCGAATTATCTATCTAAACATAAAATCATACGTAATTTTCTTGTAAGGAAACTCGAGATTCGATATTTTTTTCCTTTGTATAAGTGTCGTATTACAATTATTTTGTCACGTAAATATTTTGATAGATCAAAATAATTATTTGCACGATCATCAAATGAAACACGTGCTTGTTTACTTCCATTTTTTTCCCAAATAAAAGCCTAATATCGTTTCTTCTATTCAACAAGTCGTCTGTTAATTTAGTATCAAAGTGAAAATCAAAATTTTCTATATAAAAATGCATTTGACTAATGAAATTGTGGCAAGTTTGTAAGAATATGGTTTACTTTTTGTTTCCAAATGATTATAAAATGTCAAATTAAGATAAAATCATTGATTTTGAGGATTTGAGATCGAACGAAACCGTCATGTAATCTAAATGAACATATCTTTTAGTACAGGGAGATTCGATCATGTATCATATATGGTTAATTTTGCATTACATGTCAATATATATATATATATATATTAATATCATGTGGTGATCAAAATATATCAATAGGTACTATATATATACGACATAAAAATATGTGCTAACATTGTTATGCAACTAGTCAAGGTAACACGTTAATTAGATTGTCATAGTTAATGTTTTTCACATGATCCGATCGTCTATGATCAAATAACACGTACGTGTTTACTATTGTAGATGCTGATTAAGATTAATGCACATTTATGCGAATTTTTGTTTAATTAATATGTTGCCTTATTCCTCGATTGATCATATCTATTCTGAAATACGTATAATGTTACCCATAATAATCTGATGAGCTCATGAGTTTCAAATCGAATTTAACGCAGTAATTATATAGTGATACACTCAAAATCTTTTATGGACCATATATATATATAATATTTACTCTCTTTACAAAATAATCGCTGTGTGTATTAAGCTAATCTAATCAAACTCATCTGAAATAGAAATTAAGGGACACGTTATCCAAGCGCGTGGTAAACTAAACTTGCATCTTTTTCCTAGGCTTTTAACATAAAATCATGGGATTGAATACATTTTTGGTCCCGTAATTTTAATTTTTTAAAATAGTATTTTAATCCTGTATCATTAATTTTAATTTTTGGGATCTCAATTTTTTTTCTTGCCGGAGCGCAAAAAGATTCAAAAACATAATGCTATACAAGAAAGTTAAAGTACAACAATGCTGACAAAAATGAGCTAATAGGAATTGCAGCCCCAATTTTAAAAGGTCACTTGAGATGCATATGTATTTTTTCGTTGAGAAAAGTGAACTCTAGCAAAAAAAAATAAAAATAAAAAATTAGAAAGATGTAGAATGAAATGCTATCATATAAACTTAAAGGACGAAAATGTCAAACAACCTAAATTATGGGACAAAAATGCAATTAAGCCTAAAATCATGCCACCTTAATAATAAACATGGAAAATATTTATGGTGTGAATGAGAAAACTATGTTGTATATATCTATTGTAGGTAATGTAGAGCTAAATTACAGTGTTATTATAAATTCATGTTAAAGAATAATATTTTTGGTCTCACAAAAGCCCGTTTTACTTTTGATCCCATTTATTATGAGAATATTAACACTTTTGGTCCTGTAATTAAAAAAAAAAATAGCATTTTTTATTCTCATCCACTTTTTTATCTACAATTTAACGGTGTAGTCCATATGTCTGTATGTGATCGTTAAATATTTTTAGTTGGAGAGAAAAATTGGTTTATTTTCCATCTTGCGACCATTTCTTGAAAAAAATATAACTACATTTGCGGAAAAAAAGTAAATCTTGAAGAAAGTTAGGGCAAAAGAAAACGATTTTTTTCTTCTCTCACAAAAATTAAATCATATCATTTTCATATTTCTATAAGTTGAAGCCAAGTAGAAATAACACAAGAATCATGTCTTCCACAAGTGAATCAAGTTGGCTAAATGAAGTACTCATTCGCCACTATTAAAAAAATACTCAATTTTTCCACCGACAAAAAAATTGTTCACGACAGCATTCAATAGTAGTAACAACTCTAAAATGTTGTATATCATTTTGAGATAATGTTCTGTATATATAAGTATGACGAATATTGTATCCACATTATTCAATATATTAACGAGTTATTATATATATGTCATATTTAAACTCAGTAGAATACGTATTATTTTCCTTTGTGCTTCCTATAGAAGTAAGAGGCAAAAAATACTGTTCATTTATTTCAATTTAAAATTACTTCTACTTAAATTTTTTTTCCATGATAAATAAATAACTCTCAAGTTTATAATAATATCTCATGTATGCTTACAATTAGTTAGTAGGATGTGCAATTAAAAAAATTAAATAAATCAATGACAAATGATAATTAATCAAGTAAAGCTCAAAATTAAACTTGGAACCTGATGAGAACATAAAAATCACAAAAAACTTACTTATTTAATTAATTGTGTATGTGTTGTTAGTTTTTGTGTGAGGATATATATATAATAATAATAATTGATTATAAATAATATTCAGAATAAAGATAAGAATGTTTCACATAATTCCAAATTAATAATCAAGAAAACAATTTCTCTTCTCAATAATAATTAAATTGACAAGCAAATAAATTACAAGCACTTAAAAAAAAGAGCGGTCAAATTCAAGTGTGAATCCCTGCGGAGTCACAGAAAGTTGTCCAAGTCCATCCCCCGGAACCCTATCCTCCACGACTGAGCTGCCATCACCTCCTCCAAAGCCCGGTGGTGGTGAGAAAGGACTCGGCTCCACCGCTGCCATTGCTGCCGCCTCCACGACCATCAGATTCTCCGCCTGCTGGGAAACGTTCTTACTCAAATCCTCCATCGCTTCCTTCAGTTGAACCAGCTCTTCCATACTCAGATCCTTAATCGGAGCCTCCCACCACCTCCCTCCGCTTGGGCCCTCCTTCCTCAACCGGCTGAGCTCCACGCCTCGCCTTCTCTCCGCATCCAGCCGGCCGAGCACGTCGTGCAGCTGCACGTTGAGTTCCCGCACGCTGGCACTCCGATGGGCCTCCACGAGTTGCACCGCGGTGGTCGTGACAGGCGGCGCAGCAGCAACCGGAGGCGTCGATGGCGCCAGGTAGCGTTCAACAACCGATTCGACGCTAGGGTGGCCAAAGGAAAAGACCTTTTTTCCTGGCGAGAAGACAACAATGGCGATCTCAGCGCCGCAGAGGATGCAAAGCTCGCTGGCTTTCTTGAAAAGACCAGAGCGACGCTTGGAGAAGGTGACGAGCAGATTGCTTTCTTTCGACATTCTCGTCATCTCGATCTTCTGGCGGCCTCTGCTACTCTTTCTCGCCATTGTTAACGTTCGAAGATGAATTTGTGTGTCCTAAGAATAAGCAGCAGGACGAGGGTTTGTTAGAAAAAGGTTGCTGTCTCCTTATATACTGCTAACTCAGCAATTAATGCTCCTAATTCACAACATTTTTTACGTTTTTCTCCTCTAATTACCTATTTTTATTTATTGATTATGTGAGTTCCGTAATTATTGCCAGCTGCATGAGATCCAAAAATTCTTACCTAATAATAAAGTTGCTAGTTGTGTGTATAAGTATCTCTAGTTTTTTGAAAGGAGTATCAAAATTGGTTTCAATTCTGCTTTTGTATTCAAATTCGTGACCTATTTTAAACAAAATCTCAGATTGTTGTTGGAGTAGTAATCATAATACGTTAGGGTTGCAGGATACTTCTCTTGCAATAATTTTGCAACACTCAAATCGATATTGTATAGAGATAAGAATCTTAATATTGAAATATTTAATAGAGAATGCATATGATTCTACTTTTGAATTCATTATAGATAGGAGCGTACAATTGTACGCAATACTCTGTGCGTGTTCTTATATATTTATACCACATGTGCAATGATCAACCGTCAATCCAATAATTTGTAGGTAGGGCCGAAGCCACGTCACCTGATCAGATCCGTGCAATTAAGAACGCATAAGCCCTAGCTAGTTTGTATGGACATTATTATTATTATTTTTATTTTTTAGAAAGATGTTTTGAAATTTTATCTATTTTACCCATATGATCAAAAGCATAATATGGTCTTATTTTGAATATTCGGTGTAAATACTTAATTGATTCATATATAAGCATACGGGTATTATAAATTTTTAGTACTAAATTATTGGGTAATATATATCGATATGTTATATAAGATTTTGAAAAAAGTATCCGATGTGATAGTATATATATGGTGAAATCAATCCGTAATTAATTTTTATAAATTAATTAACAAGCTAAGATGATACAATAATTACATTTTCTCAAATTTTGAAGTAAGGATGTGCTTGTTTATATATTTATGAATTTTTTATCGCTTCCTTGTTCACTAATCGAGAATAATTCAACTAATGTTGCTACCATAGTCGATTCTAATCTAGAAAGATATATCATAAATTAAATTTATTATCGAACTAAACTGATCATAATGTTGCCTTTTATTTTGATTTTTCAATTAATCATCAAGATATTCGAAGTGTATATATGTTCGTGATTGAATATTGTTAACATTCGATTAATTTGTTAGATTATTACATGTTCAAGTAGGGTTGATGTTTGTTGCATACTACATTGTACAAATCAGTAATAATTTTTGTTTATTTCTTTCAAGTTGTAAATTTATTGTTGGCATGTCAGTGTTGCTTAATTTATGTCCAATACACATAACTATATGCAACTATATATGTCTACGTGCTATCGTATTGTTAGTGTTTGAAAGTGTTAATACTTTTAGTATCTTTCAGTGTAAATATTTCTGAAAAGTTGATGTTTCCACAAATTAATTTCGTCATCCAACTCGAACATGTGTAATATTAGAGCCATATATATTACATGATGATGATGCATGTTAGAATGGAAAGAAATTATAGAATCAAGAGTTTCCATTAAAACATGGCAACGCATGAAGCAATTAAAGATCGGAAAGGACGTACATGATAAGATGAAGAGGACTATCGAACACAAACTACACAAAATTAACCTCAAATATTTAGAACAACCTAGGACCGAATCCTATGTTGAATCCACAAGACGCATTATTGACATCTCTACTCCCAATAGTCGTCGGGTCAATTGGAAGGTTGGAAGAAGAGCGCCCATGGCCATCAGCAAAAAATACATTACCACTCAAACTAGTATTGGCCCTTAGATAATCACATGAAATCAGGGCGCTAGTATTACTAGTTGTCATAGGATCATTTGAAACCTTAGCAAGTGAGGATCCATGGGTCTCTCCATGAGCAGATAGACCACTATTGCGAAACTCAATTCCCCCATGAGCATAGGGGGAAACAGCATTGGTCCCTAGTGACAACTGAGCATTCAATGGGGGACCAATATCAGCATCAACACCAAGGTGGAAACCCCTATGGTTTTCCATTTTCCCTGCCGGAGGAGGGTAATAAGATGGAAGTTGCTCAGCAAGACTACGCATGTCTTTTTGCATTTTGACATCAAAATCCTTTTTGAAGCTCGTTATGAATTCCTTCAGCCCACAAAGTTGTGCAAAATTGAACTCATCAAATGAGTCGGGAAACCAATTCTGCATTTGTCCGGCCTTCCTTATTAGGTCTATCTCTTCACCGTGCATTCTTTCTGCTCTAAGCATGCTTTCCACTTGGGTGAGCTCCAAGTTGAGTTCACGAATAGTAGAGTTGCGGTGAGCCTCAAATATCAATTGGTCATTTGCAGTGGTAGGAGCAACCCCAGCGGCAAACCTATCAAGCACAAGTTTCACATTAGGATGGCCAAAACAGTAAACCTTGTCGGCTGGAGAGAACACGATTATGGCAGCTTCAGCACCACATAACGTGCAAAGTTCACTAGCCTTTTTGAATAGGCCAGCACGTCGTTTTGAGAAGGTAACTTGTAAGTTACTCTCGTTCTCCATCTTCACCATGTTTACCTTTTGACGGCCTTTGCTCTTTTTGGGCGGGGCTTGGTTCGATGAACTCATTTTGTTGTATGTGCGAGTCACAAAAATGTATTTGATCTATGATTTAGATCATTTTTCAAGAAAGAAAGATGCACTTATAAAAGAGTGCATTTATGCCATGGGGATCTTGTGTTCCTTTTATGTCATCCATCATTATCACTAGTCTACATTGAAAATATATTAATATGCAAAATTGAATAAGTATCCATCATAACATCAATATCAAAAATTTATTAATATACCAAGTTTTGGAACTATAAAATCTGGTGCCCTCCAAGAAATTTGAAATTTTGGCCTTAATTGGTAGGAGATCAATTTGATAGTTTCATGGCATTTGTGATAAGAGATTACTATATCGATTTATACCAAAATATGGAATGTCATGATCAAATAAGACAAGAAATTAATTGGCAGAAAACTAAGTTTGGGACTTTCATTGCCACTTTGTATTCTTGTAAATTTATTTTATATATACATTTATATTACGTGTATAAATCACATTAATTATATAATTGAAAAGAATATTTTACAGGCATCTGATCGTATATTAAACGTATACAACGTAATACAAATTTACAATATATAAAAAGAATTAGTTTAAATCAAAAAATTAAGGTGAATTGTAGTATTTCTTGTTGTTTGAAAAATTACCAATACCCCTTGCTTTTATTGTTCGTCCAACAACTCACTCAACCCGTTACGTTTCTATTTATTTATTTTTGTGTTGAACTATCAAAACACCCTTGGACTATCAAAATTCTGAAATTTATTTTTATGGACCAAGTGAATATTCAAATTCATTTTTATAATTTTTCAATTTTTTCATCTACATCGTCTGTTTTCTTTTATAATTTTAATTTTTTTAAAAATAAAACAAGGGTGAAATGAATAATTCTAAACCTACACCCAAAACTTAGGTAATCACATCAAACATCATGTGTGTTGATAATTTTTAATATAATAAAATATATTTATAATTATACCTAACGTAAAGGGAGTTGATTGTAATTTATGTTATGATATGGACTATCCTAAAAAAGAAAAAGAAAGGTGTAGAAGAAAGTGTAGAAGAGTCAAAAGGTGCAATTCCAATGATAATCCGATCCAACGGCTCCTGCCCCCTTTTACCCACTTTTGCCTTATCGCAACGGTCAAATATTTAAATTTACAAAAGCCTTGACTAAACTAGCCGTTACAACATCTCTTCAAATCAAATCGAATTCATAATCTCATCAAATCATTTCAAGATATTTCTCTCCCCTTCTTTCCATTCTTACTGCTTACAGTAAAGAAACTCTCAACTCTCCAATGGCGGCTCATTCAAACAGATCTCCGTCCCCTCTTTCTTCAAGGCCCATTAACCCGAATCCAAGAAATTCAGAGAGCAACTCAGGAGCCCGCAGAAGTTTCAGTGGGGCAAACCCTTTTCCCAAACCCTCGGTTCTGACAAATCCCAGACGATTCGATCCCATCACTCCCGCCAATAGCCCATCAGGTTCGTTTTTAAGTTTTTCCACGAGTTCTTGTGTGTGTCTGTGTTTTCATAGTTTCTTGATTAAAGGTGCAATTTCTCGTTTCTAGTTGTTTCTCCCATGAGTTCTTCCGTGCGTCTGTTTTCATAGTTCCTCAATTTCTCGGAGATTTTTAGTAAAGTGTTTTACAGTTTCTTTTCAATTTTTCTCGAGTGGTTGTTTATTTTTGTGTGTTTGTCGATTTACAGATTTTGCGAGAAGACGTTCTGTGAGTAAAGAAGTCACGGGTTCTTACCTGAAAGATTGTGAAGAAAAGGAGAATGATGAGAAAGATCACACTTTGAAAGCTTCGAGACTCCACTCCCCGGCGAAGGGTTCTAAGAACTTCATGTCTCCAACTATTTCTGCAGCCTCAAAGTTCACTCCATCTCCCAGAAAGAAAGTGTTGGTGGAGAGAAACGACCCTGTTCGGACCTCAATCTCGTTGTCTGATGGAAAAGCCATGTTTTTCTCTACCATGTATTCTAACGTCTCTGAAGATTTGGAGTCAAAATCTGAAGCGGGCTATGATCAAAGCCACAAAACTGAAAGTACTTTGGACTTAAATGTTGCTGAGTTGGAGAAAAAGAAAGCTGTTCAGGAAGTTCCTCCAATTTCCAGGCCTTCAAAAAGAGTGTCCTTTTCAGATGTTCCTTCAGATTCTCATGAATCATTATCGGAATCAGTAGTTACTGATTCAGATAATTTGATACTGGAGTCAGGTTTAAGGAACAAGGATTCTTGTTCGCCCCTTTCCCTGTCAACAGCCATGCTTGATGCCGATCCATCCTTGCCTCCTTATGATCCAAAAACCAATTACTTGTCTCCAAGACCTCAATTTCTTCATTACAAACCAAATCCCAGAATTGAAATTCTCTTGAACAAAGAAAAGGGCCTGGATCCAGATGAATTGAAGCGCCTGGACGATAGCTTTACGGCAGAAATCATGTCTGAAACCTATTCAGACTCTGAGGGTACAGAGGAGTCTCAGACTGAAGATTCCCAGAAGGAAGAACTTGAGGTTACTGCTTCGGCAGATATGGTAATAGGTGTAGAAGAAACAGAAGAGGATCCTCATGTTTCTGAACCTCCTGAATCATTACCGGTTGGTACAACCGTCACCGATGAAATATCTGAGGAGAATTCAGTTCAGAAGATTGAAAAGAAACCATGCTCCCTCACGAGGTTGATGTGTTTTTCTATTCTTATGATGTTCTTAATGGCATGTTTATCAATCTCCATCACCCATTCTCCGGCATTTGATAACGTTGTCCTTCAAGATTTGAGCTTATCTGATCTGACTAACTTCTACCACCAATCAAGATTTGCTGCCTATGCCAAAGTAAATTTTGACTGGGTTGCTAGGCATGTTAATCAGTTCTCAGCCAATTCTATGTCTTTCATCTCTAAGCTGGCTAACGAGCGTGGCAAAGGAGGAAAAAGTCCACTGCAATTTATGGACCTCTCTGACCTGCAAAAGAGTTCTTTGAGTTGGGGATATAATGAGGCCAGCAATGAAATGGTCGAGGACCTTGAAGGAGAGGAGTTGGAGGAAATGGAAACTGAAATGGAGGCATTTGAAGAGGAAGTCGCATATCCAGAAGTTGATTCTGATGAGAACTTTGAGATGGAAGTTGACACACAAGAAGAAGCCTTAGAAACTGAAGAAGTTATACCTGATTCTGTACAGCTTACTGAAATGGAGTCTGAAAATGCAGACGACGTTCAGAGTCAAAGAGAAGCCATCTCCACTACCAATACTGTGCAACAGACTGATGAGAACTATGAAAATCAGCTAGAAGATCATCAGTTAGCCACTATTACGCAAGATCAAGAAAGTGGACTTGAAACTGCAGCTGAAGTTGCATCTAATACAGCTGAAACTGAGAAATCCCATTCAGATGTGATCAGTCTTGGCCCTTATGCCTGTGCTGCTGATATTACCTCGTTCGAAGAAAAGAACCCATCAGATGTGAAATCGTTAAGTGAAGAATCCCAAAGTTCGATAACATTGGAGTCGCCGCAATCATCAGAACACAAAGCTCCAGCATATTATGCCATGGGGATTTCTTCCCTCTTTGCCGCTTTGTTGGCAGTTGCAGCCTTCACATTCCAGTACATGAAACCTCCCAGTTCTTCCAATGTTGTACAAGCCATAGGTCCATTGTCGAGTAAGCAGAAAGATAATGGATTTACTCGCACTAACCACATCTACCAGGAGAAGTCATTCTCAGGGAATTGGCAAACAGAAGTAGATGAGATAGGTGAATCCTCCTGTCCTTCGGAGATGAGCAGCTTCCAAAAGAGTGCATCGTATAGCAAGAAAGAGCTTGGAGGAGGAGGAGCAAGTGAAGCGCAAAGCACAGAGAGGAGGACACGGAAATACAACAAAAGAGAGTCATTGGCTTCTTCTCTATCAGAGTATTCTTCGGACTCACCTTCATATGGAAGCTTCACCACTCTTGAGAGGATCCCAATCAAAAATGTGAGTAGACAAAATCTCACTTTCTTCTATGGTTATTAAGTATATCATTTACAAATTTGGTTACCATACTAAAATTTCTGCAGGCTAATGGAGATGAGGAAATTGTTACCCCCGTCAGGCGCTCAAGCAGAATTAGGAAGCAGGTCACTTCTCCATGACGATGCTTGATACTGACACGGTCACAGGGAGTAAAAGTAGCTGCACATCTCTGATGTATATTTGACTTAACTTAGTATCTAGTTGCTGCAGGTTTTGAAACATCGATGTCCGAGAGATTAGATTCCGTTGTTTGACATTATCTGTTATTTGCGGGTTTTCAAATGCCTACCCTTAAGGCCTTTTTTCCTTGTGCTAAATTTGATGAGCGGTTATGCTTTACTTACTGCTATGAAGTTTGACACTTTGTTTCGGTAGACATTGCAACTATCACCATAAGCTGACAATGTAAAAGCTGACTCCTTCCATCTGTGATCATTAACAATTTCACCCATTGTTTGAGCACACAACTGAAGATTGGTACAGAAATTAACTAGCACATGAATCAAAAAGCTGCTAGTCATCAACACCACAATAAAGATTTAAGTAATTACACCCAAATATTTCGGATGAATACAAACATAATCAAATTTAATTAACAATCCAGAAAACAATCACTTGTATTGAAATGATTAACAAAGTACAACTTTAATGGTGTGATGCCAGAAGAAAATACACAGCTCAAAAGAACAAAATACCACAATAGTATCTTAGTGCCTCATCAGGCTGTATATTCAGCTCTTAGGCATTGGCTTAGAGGTAAGCTTCAACGGCCTTGAACATCTGCATTGCCTTCTCCTTTCCTTCCTTGATTTTCTCTTCGGTGATCTCAACGTTGCCCTTGGTATGGTAAATGCTCCTATTCTTGCAGATGCATCCTCCATCTTCTGTCGGCACAATCTTCACATGATAAGTGATTGATTCAAAAACGCCGGCTAGAACATCACCCTCAACAATGGTATAACTGTGGGTCAAATTCTCTATGTCAATAACATCAACACGATGCTTTGCACTCTTATATTGGGTGCCGTCACCAAAATGGATGATCTTCACAGTTCGAACACCACCATCTCCTTCCAAGATTTCAACATTTTTAATAGCCTGAGGCATGATCTTAGGAATGAGGGTGTCTGCATCAATGACAACGGCCTTAAACATCTTGGCGGCTGGGATTGAGGAAGGAATCTCAATATCGTAAGTATTTACCCGGTTATCAGTAAGGCCGTTCTAATTACCTGGTTATCAACAAGATGTTGAAAATATATTGTAGTTCTACCCAAAAAAAACATAAATAAAGGTTTAGTTGGTGGAAGCGGAGCAGTCAAGAATGAACCAAAGAACACAATTATTATAGAATGTCTCCTTGTGATGCAGCAGGCAAATTAAGATCTCAAGACGAAGCAACGAAAAAACTAAGAACGACAGACGAGGACAGGACCAGAAACCAGTATACTGTAACTCCACATACATATATATTTCAGAATTCTGTACAATATTTACATACATTTATGTACAACGAAGTTACTGCACTCCCATGCATATGGCACTACACTATGGGAAGCTGGGCGCAGCTTATACCTCAATCTAAATTATTTACAGACAAATGAACTCCCTGAAGAGGGCAAAAGCCTAGTGAATAATTAATACATCACCTATTCCCATTTAAAATTATAATCTGATTACTTGAGCCATTTACAACTGAAAAGATGGAGCAGAAATAAGATGAGGGAACAACAGGCTGTTCCATGCTCGCTTGGGTTCTCCAGAGGCATAGGCCTATCCATGGACAAGTAGAGATCTCCGACTTACCAGAAAGGACACCATCTGAAAAAAGAAAAAGGTTGTTTTTTCTGTCAGCAGGACAACACATATGCGAGAAACAATTAGCCACTTATATTTAAAATGCATCTCAAGAATCCAAAAGATTTTTTTATTTTTTAAAAATTCAGACTATACCAGCTTAGAGAAGATCATTAATCAATAAATCATACTAGCTTCAAGAGGCTAACCATAGGGGAACTTGTATTAGTACGCGATATGTCTCATTCAGACAATTTGACGAGGAAAAAGTAATTGCTAATGTATGAAAACATACCCGACATAATTTTGGCACAAATTTTCATGTGATGTTGCTTGAAGAATAAGCTTTTGAACTTGTAATTTGACAGATAACCCATGGTCAGCCTCGCGAGCATCACCAGAAATTAAAGTACTGTGGTCAAGGGAATGTTGGATGGAGCTAGATGGTAAGGAAGAACAAGCTGAGAAATCCCTTCCTGTAAGTTTGTTGCTCATCCGTGCCATGACAACCACAGCTCTTTCATTCAGAACCTCGTTAGCATCACCCAGTTGATTGACAGCCTAAAAGAGAGCGAATTAAATCCTAACGTCACTGGCAAACAGGTTAGTAAGACAAGTATTAATCAATACCTGGAGGAGCTCTCTCTCGCGAACACCCCGTTGCGGTTGAAGCAGCTCTCTATTAGGACCAGACTCTTCTCCGTTTACAACAGGTTGGGCTTGTGTGCTTGTAAGTGTAGACATTTGGGGAACTTCATTAAAGTTGAAAAGACGCCAATTTATAAGGGGATCGTGCACAAATGCCTGAAAATACAAATCACAAATTTCTTCAGTGCTTAGACGGTCAAATCTCTACAGCTGTTTTAAAATTATAATAACGGACCAAAGAGCCATGAAAGACTTTCTTTGTTTTATTAGTTAAGATGGGACTTGGGACCCTCAAGCAACTTCTATGGGTTATTAATGGGTTGGGATGTTGAGTCAGTCTCCCCTGATGGAAACGACTCATAATCTCCATAGACCTCCCTAGAACTTTAACACAAACCCAAAATTTCAGTAACCAAAACACCAGACTACCATGTTTAGTACCCAAAACATTAAACAATGGAAAAAGAACAAAACCATGGACCCTCCTAAACAACCACCAAACACATCAAACCATGACTACCATCTTCACTACATACAGGTGGCCTTATCAACTCAGTCATGACTCCACTAAACAACTAAGCAAACACATCAAATCACCAGCCAGTCAATTCTGACTCGCCTTCCAAGCCATTCGCCAACCCTAAATATAACATTCTTTAACCATCAGTCAATTGTTTGCCAAATTATTACAGTCAAGATAATTAGAAAACCCATTGTAACTGCACAAAAGAGTGACCTCATCGCTTGGCAACAAGAGGCAAATAGTAGAAAACAAAAAAAGTGCGAATAGATAAAAAGAAAAATATTCAAGAAAGAAATGAAAAAGAATTCATGGAACCACATAAAAATTACAATTATGAACTTTAAGCTCATCCTGATGCTTGTTTTTTTGAAGTAAATGTAACAAAGACGGGATAAAGAGAAAATACTTTTGCAGTGGATTTGGTTCATACCTCCATCATTGCCATGACACTATCTTTATTGGATCGCAAAACCTGCATTACATTTTCGCAAGTGGAGCGGAAGTTTCCTTCAATACCACTAACCTCCATTGCTTTAACAAGCATTCTAGTGAGCCGAAATGGAACCTAAATCAACCAGTTTCAGTTTCTCAAGTAAGATGCAATATTACGTCTACTTATTCCAACAATTTATCAACACGAGAAGCAGGGACACCAACCTTTTCAGGGAATTTCTCTCGGTTCATTGAAGCTTCAAAGCAATCTCCAAAGTCAATGTGCAATATCTTCCCACTGCCAAGAAGGTCTTGTCCAGATAAGTGGAAAACTCAAACAATTCACAATCATGGGATTACCCGTCAGCATACCTGTAACGATGCAGCATGAGATTGCTTGGATGTCGATCACCAAGGCCAAGTAAGTAACCAACCTGAAAAAGGTGGAGCTAGTGACTATAACTTCACAGATCAGTAGGCTCAGGCAACCTATTTTAATTGGAGTCAGGTTTATGAGTTTTATATATAAACACATTTTGCCTTTTGTCAAACTCATCATTTGAGACATGAGCGAGCAATAAATGGAACATATAGTCTTCTTTTTTATATTGACACCCAGTTATGTCTAATGCAACCAAACTTCGGAGTATTCAGAACCCATCCTAGTAACAGAACAATGTATATATTATACATATGAGTACTCAAAACCCATCGTAGTTACATAACAAAGTATGCATATATATATATATATATGTTTGTGTGTGTGTGTGTGTGTATTTGATATCAGATTTGATCTACATCGTTTTCAAATTAACTTGACATACTTAAAGAACACAGTAACTACACTTCATAACTTTATGAACATTGAAAACAATAAACAACTGTCTCACACTGCAACCAAGGTTCAAGTGTTCTCATAAGAATATTTCACAATTTACACGTTACAGTATCAAGTATCCCAGATTAGTACTTCAATGAGGATATAAGCATACTGGATAGAAACATGCATTCAAAGATCAAAAGACAACTATTTATCTTAGTCCCAGCTTCCAGTTAATCACTAGTTCTATGGAATGAGACTTTAAGAATTAAGATCACTTCTAAAACATCTAATGAGATCCCAACTTCTTTGATCCCATCCATCCCTGCAAACGTCAGAACAAAGGGAACCAACCACTTTCCCCAAAATGCTACAAAGACACAAAAATCAAGAAAGCCACACACAGACACAGACACAGACACAGAGAGAGGTAGGAAAGTATGGAAGGAGAAGCTTTTATATGTCTGCAGCAATACTTGCAAATAACAGTATAGATGTTGAAGTGTATTCCTACCTGATTCTGTAATAGCAAAACAATTATCTAATACTAAGCAATAGGACAATTTTAAGTATGAACTTTTTACCATACTCATGACGGCCAAGCTTCTTGTATAGTTTGTCCTCCTGTCCAACCAGACCTCTGAAGTGCGACTCTTTAACCATAGCACCTAGCATTTCAGGAAATAAATTATAAGCATGTATCAGAAAAGAAGGAAACCAGTCAACTTGTGAACAAGCCCCTACCCTTGCAAGATCATTTCCTTCTGTATTTTGCAGGGCATACTCAAACACCTCAACCTTTGCTATAAGAGGCAAATGATCATAATCTGGAGCAAAACTAAGCATCAACTTATGCTCTTGGTTCAGGGTGATCTACAAAACCAGAAACAGGCACGGTAATCACAAAATGCATGCTTTTTGGTGTATGAAAAGGTGATGAGGTCAGGAGAGAAATGAAGTGATCGAACCAAACCTTTCTGGCATCCCTATACTCTCGAATGAGATGGTGCAAGGTATCACAATTTGGGACCCATCCTATAAGGCCACTGTTCGGAGAGAGTGGAATGACAGAATATCTTTGGATAGATAGATCTTTCTCAGCAGTTTTTCTAGAATTCCCCAGCAGAGTATTTACTAAACCAAAGAGCTGTAAAGAAGTAGTCTTCAGATAGAAACACTGATAAAATTGACTTCACTAGACAACAATAATATGCATAATGTAATATCTGAGCAATTGTTTACATAAAATGAATTGGCATAAAAAGTCATGAATAAGACCTGCATGACACGCTCATCTTGGCGTAAATCTTCATGTCCCTTCAGCAAGAAAGCATAATCTTCTCCATCACTTCCATTAATTGTCAACTTACGAGGTCGTTGTTTGGACGTGATAACAACAAGTTGAGGTGCAAAAGATGCAATTGTCACCACAGGTGAATCTGGGGAAAGAAATAGTAACTTTCTCACAGAACAGCCTACATTGAAATATTTTTCTTTTTTGGTTTTTGGTGTGTGTGTGTGTGTGTGTGTGTTGGTTGGGGAGGGTGTAGCAGCATATGGAAACTCCAACTATACCAGCTTTATAGGTTCCAGGAACAGCAAGTTTAAGATCACGGCACTCCAACAGTTCTGGAGACACAGACTGGTTTCACAAAAGAAGATAATAGTCAGTGTGATGCACAGTAGACATCAGTTGATACAATAAGAAACAGCTTTCTTGCCTGTAAGTCGAGGGTGGTAAGAGTTTGAAGTTGTTTATCTATCCGCCTAAATACATGATAATAGAGATCCCAAGCCTGGTGGGGACATATATGAATGCATTAGCATTACAAACATTAACATGCTAATGAAGCTGAGCACACAATCACTCAAAATGCATGTTCAACATAATGCAACACATTGGAAAGAAGCCAAAACCTAGCAAGAACTTAAAACCCCAATCAGAAGTTAAAATTCCCTTCATATATAATCAGAACTTAAAATTCAACAGGCAGAACAACTAATCAAAATCAAACAAGCGAGATACAGTGACATGTCCAACTAGAAATATTACAGATAATAGATAACTCAAGAAAAAGAGAATGAAGATATGGATAAACTCTTGAACATAAATACACAAATATATATTTTTGGATGGTTACAACTATTCCTTTTTTCATAAAATTCCCTTTGTTTTTCTTGTTTTATTCAATGGCTATATTATATTATTCATCAAGAAAGCATGTATAACACAAACGATTTCAAGACCAACATGATCGCCGACTAGATGAGGGTGAAACCAACATGTGGTCTTGCTTACCTATCTGGTCCAGGAAACACGAATCAATAAAGATACATGGTGATGGAAACAAAAACGGCAGACTCAAAATACATGGTCAAACTAAGTGGATTAAGAGTGGAGTGGCAGCTTAATATCTGATACTGCTTCGCCTTTACGATAGGAGTTGTCTGTATTATTTGTCCAGCATATTAAAGGGCAGAGGTTTTTCATGGAAGTACAATGGAACGTCAATGATTGATTCATGTAATACCTCGCATGAATGTTTCGCAGGTTCTTACAATCTTGGTAATACAAAATGGTGGGAGCTCAACAAAGAGCAAAAACTCAAGAAACAGGGGCAGCAGGTGATCAGATTTTCTTGCAATTGATACCTGAGTTAATTCTGCATCTTTTCCAGTTCTTCTGTATTTCATGCAGCATTCATAGGCCTCCAAGAGTTCGTGACGGTATGCCTAGAAATCAAATTCATGTTCATTTAGTAACATAGAATCAGAACCCACAAGTTATGATAGGAATTAATGGCCTAAAGATTAACCATTTTGATTAGTCTCAGGAGCACATTAATTCGCCAACTAATGTGCATGATTGCATTAAAAACAGAAGTGAACACTACAAGCAAAACAAACAATGCAGCACAGATGTTCCAACCTATCATCATACAGATTTAAACAATTTGACATTGGCAGGTATGTTAAAATATGGAGTACCTGAATAAAGGCTTTCTCTTTTATAGTGGTATTGTTCCTCATTGCCCCTTCCTCAAGCATTTCGTGCAATGGCTCTAAGACATTCAGCATCCCCTCAATGTTATGTTCACCAAAATATAAGCGGCTTGCCTCTTCTAACGCCTCATGCCACATTTCATGCCAAAGTATTGCAACTCGGATCAACTCCGTAGATACAAGTTGGGCCTTTTAATTCAAGCATAAAGGTCAGATGCATGAAGAGAATAACACCAATAAATTATCATAAAGGAACTCATTCACCTCATCCACTAGCACACCACTGTGCTGTCGAACTTTATCAACCACCTCTTGAGCTGCCTGTTTCCGTAAATTGCTAATGGATTTACATGCCACAAGAAGAGGGTACATAAGAGCCTGCATACTACCATTGTATTAGTGATTCATATAACAATTAATCGGCAGGTATGAACAGCAAGCTGCAAAACACTTAAAGGGCCTCCAAAGAGAGAGCGTTCAGGTTCAGCTAAGTGCAAGTAGAATTAACATTTCAAATTCCATGAGAGCCCCACTCACTTCGAAGGTTATTTGAATAATGCCTACTTAAAGAAAAACACTTATTAAAATATGAGAAGGAAGCTCCTCATCAAACTCGTAATATCAACAAACTATCCAGTGCAAATATCAATGCACTGAAAAGGATAACCAAAACATAACTGAGCTGTCATTTCTTTTTTTCTTCACAATCTGAATTATTATGCAATGAACATCATCGATCAATGCACTCTCCCAGTGATTTGCATGCATTACAGGGAAACCTCCATTGAGTCATATACCGTGGCCATAACATGCTTATTCTAAAAGGCACATCCTTGAGGTAAACGGCATGAAGGAATGTCAAATGTAGTTGTCCTTAAAGATATGTTTAGAGTGCACAATGAGATAAAGATAAGAAGGCGAAATTTGACACAGTTCCAAGTAGGCAGCAACTAGAATAATCCAACGGGAACTTTGAAACTCTGCAATCCACTTTTTCCCATTTCTTTTCAATATTGTTGGAATAGGAAAAACAGTGGTGTACGCCCAGGAAATCTGTAGTCCTTATTTTTCCTCGACCTGCTATTTAGATTAGCAGATTCCTAATTCTTCCGGCACCAAGGGGGCTTCCTCAAAATCGAACCGACGCACACAGACATGCAGATACAGAGATACATACATACAGACAGACCTACATAAGTAGATACATATATACAACTGATGTTAAATCTGCTGACTTTCATAAATTACTAATGGCATAAATATACAAGTTAATTTTACAAATCTAGAACATGCATGAAAAAGGCGTGCACCGCAACATGCGCCATGGCTCTAGACTCTAGAGCACCTTTTGCGCCATGGCACACCATGCGCATTTAACAACTAATTTTACCAAAATCAGGAGAAAAGCAAAATATAATCAGAACTTAGCAGGAAATATATTTATTTAGTGGATTATTTTATATTGTACCAACCAAGAAAATTGAGTTACTAAATTAAATAATAACAATATATAACATGTTTTTGGGAATATTAGTTACTATAGCTGCGTAAGTAACGAAGACAAGCTTTTTGCTGTATGTTCAAAAACAAAAGAGGAAGAAATTACATCATAATAAAGTAAAGAACAATTTACCAAAGTCTCAAGGAAAAAAATACAGAAAAAGGACGAATAAGAGGTAGAACAGTAGCCTTTCACAGAGAGGAAAAGATCGGTCAAAGAAAGAAGAGAATAGAGAAAGAGAAGGCAGTAGCATCAGAGAAGAAAGACAGAAGCATTACCTAAAGAGGTGGAAGAAAATTATTACTTTTGGAGAGAGAAACTGGAGCAAATTAGGGGGTTCTCTTTCAGATTTGTTGTTTTTCTTTTTCCTTTTTGTTTTTAGTAAAAAGCCAGCGGCCCAGGCCAGCTAGTGCTGGCTCAATTTATAACTATGGCTCCACAGATTTTTGTGAGAGGGTATTAACAATCAGCTTTTCCTAGGTGCTTTATTTGCTGAAAGATAGCATTGACGGCGAACTATGATATATCCAGAATCACAGAATTTCTAGGTCATTAAGCCAAATTTTGTTTCGTATTAAAACTTAGACATTATTCTTTTCCTCAACACATGCACAACCAATGCCATGATGAAAATTAAATTATTTTAGAGAAGATGACACAGAAACTGCCCCTAAATTTAATAGTTCATGCTCCATGAATCCATGAATAAAGATCAAGCCAACAATTTGGAAGAATATACAAGTAATCCACACAACCTGAAAATCAGGATCCACTGCTAGCATAACAAGTAAATAAATTTTAAGAAACATGTCAAAGAGGATCATCAAAATAGCATCACATACCAGGATTTAGAAACAAACCTGTGGATGACTCTGGCCAATTCGCACTAGTAGTGACTGAATCAGTTCTCTAACTGCATGGTTATTGGAATGTATCCTAGCAATTATCTGAGGCAAAACAACCAACCATGTGTTTATATTTACAAGTGAAAAGCCTTTCTGTAATGCCATCTGTACTTCTGATGTAGCTCCATGGTTGAACCACAAAGTAAGGAGACGAAGGATATCCTGCACAACAACAAATAAGAATGTTCTTCATATGCAACAACTTAACCAGAGTAATCTATAAATCATCACAAATAAGAGATCATTACATCTAGAAACAGAGACTTAAAAATACAAAAACTGTTTTTTTTTCTCTTTTTTGAGAGGGAGAGCCTATAAAAGCATTAACTGAATGACGGTAAAATTCCAACCAACTAAACATCAAAGATAAGGATGCAGAAGGCATCTCAAAATACTGCATAGCATATAATTGGTCCGGTAGAGCGAAAGGAGCTGAAACTATGCTTCGGAATATTTCATTTGGGTACACCATATTATATGATGCAAAAGCTTTAGGAAAAGCACCCTAATGCCTATAAAGAACAAGAATTATCACTGGATAGTGTTGTTACCTGTAAACTATCGTCCACCCCTTTGGCATGTGCTGCACAAGCTATGGAGTGAAAATACCCAGTAACTGCAGCAACAACAAACTGTGCAGCAATACTAGGATAACTTCGCAAAGTGTAATGAGACATAACTGCTGTGTTAAAAAGTGCCCATTTATGCCAAGCTTTTGCCCACTTTGTTGCATAGTGAGTCGCATTTCGAAATGCAGCAAGAATTTCTGGAATCACAAACAACAATCAAAAAATTGGATTTAGTAGAGCTAAGTTGATCCTCAAAGAGTTGTAGATGGCAATAGAGTTACATAACACATAAAACATGTACAGGCATGCACATGTGAGAGCGCAAACACACGTGTGTAGACAGAGAGAGTTTTGGTCAATGCCTTGTATAGAGTCATCATCCAAACCAGGGGAAAGTGCCCACTGCCAAGTTCCTAATTTGAGATAAACACGGGCAACGAGAGGCATATTGGAGGAGCCCGTCATGCCAGACTGCGTGGTTTGTTGAAGAACAGGTGTTCTTGAGAGGTCCATAGCCAAATCCTAGAACACAGAGATTGTGGGTACAGAATGCATAATACATACATATCATCAGCAAAGCACCGAAACATTGATGCTTAAGATAGTTTATAGCACACCTTCAGTCTAGCAAAGGCCTCCTTGCGCCTATGATCCTCTCCAAGTGACCATTGATATTTCAGATATGCTAGAATTACTTGAGGATCCCCATGATACCGTACAGTATCAGGAGTTGTTTCAGGATCAAACTACAAGTGCCACAAAGAAAAGCATATTGACATATATAGATCTAGGGTGATAGCATAGCATATATATGCTACATATATAAATGTACCACAAACCTGTAAGAGTTTAGTTAAAGTTGATCTGGCCTGACTAATTCTGCCACTTTTACGGCAAAGAGAGGCAAACTTTATCCAAGTCTCTGCATCTTCTATAGGTGGCAGAACAAGTGACCTGACAGACAAAAGTGCTTGCCAAACCTGTGAATTTGAGAGTTAGTACAAAACTGAGGTAGAACGGAAAAAAACCATTATTGGAGGTGCAAGTGCATAATCAAAAACCACATGTGAACTTGTGAAGTGAGTACCTCCAAAATAAGGGGGAAAAAATTAACACACGTGTGCTCTCTGCTGCGATGTTTAACAATTAATTATCTTGGGAAATGAGTTATATGGAAGATGAAGCTGTGCCAAACAAAACACTGTTCACAAGCATATGAATACCATAACAGGAAGCTCGAAATATCAGGAACCTTAATTGACTTTTAACTAGGCGTACATATTGGTCACACACTTGAAAGTAAATGTACTTTCTAAAATGACTACACCAATCAACACTTGCAGGACTGTGGGCACGTTTGTGCAAATTTGCAGAAAGTATCTGGTGTGTGAGGGTTCCATAAAATTGTTTACCACGGTACTTGAACGAAGCTCAATATCTCCATCCTTAGGATTTATTATCTAGCTACACCATTATAAAATGGAAATAAGAAGAAAAATAATTTTTTATAAAATATAATTGTTTATTATTGCACTTGAATTTAGCTTGAATATCTCCATCCTCCTGGTACCTTCTCACCACTTAGTGAGGAGCATTCAACCTTTGATAAAATAATAACAAATATATTGAGCCTTCACCAACCATCTATTGGCTCTTCAATGAACTATTTCATTTTGAATACATCCTGCCACACAACACTTGGCCAAAATGCTGGATCATTGTGTAGAAATATGGCTCCCCTTATTCCACCTTATTTTGGAAGTCAAAGCTAGACTTGAAAAGTAAATAGAGATGGGAAGACAAGGAAAGTTCTTTCGGGGCAAACAAAAAAGAGAAAAATAATCCAAAATTTGGCAAAATCATTTTAACAAAAGCAGTAACACATCACAGATGAGGGATTCATCATTGTTTAATATCTGATTTGCAATTCTATCCCATAGACTACTTTGAAATTCCTAGCCCATAACATGCGGAATGATGCAGTATACCAACAGATATAAAACAACAAAGCATATAATACAGCACCCTACTCAAAGAATTAAAATACACTCAATTGATGATGTTAATCTGCAGAGCAGGAAACTAGTGATACACTACTCAAAGAATTTACTAAGATTCTTCAGGATTATTTCCATCAATAAGGCGAGTAGACAACAGCAGGATTTGTATAGAATATAGCTGTTTAGATGCTAGCAAATTAACTTGGAAGAAATACTCTAAAGAATAACATTTGTTTGCTATTGCTATATTTCTTCGTTTTCCAAAATCTCGAAGATCCCTACAGAATCAAATGAGAGGAAAAGATAGCTCATCAAGATTTTACCTCAACATTACGTTTTGCACCTTTTATACGCTCATTCCACATGTTGCGTATGAGAAGCCTTCGTCCCTCAGCAACAGGGTTTCCAACAGGAAGGGTACAATAATCAATGACCTATTTTGGAAAGGCATCATTTCTCATTAGAATCATATGAGCATAATGTTTAAACAATTAATGTATTTCAGCCAAGGTTCAGTTTAATATACCTCCTCTAATTCTGAAAGCTGCTGAATGCGAACCATATTGCTGTATGCACGTTCATAACTTTCAAGAACCTGGTGAATGGGGATAGATACAATTTCAGAGGCACTTAAGACATTTGACTGAGACGGGATTATCTAGAAACAAGAAAATCAGAGGCATACAATTCTAGCAATTAAGCAAATCCAAATAATGAACACAATCAAGAGAAAGAGGCCATCGTAAGAAGAATTGATATGTCAAAACATAAAATAAAAGTTAAACCTGTGGACATAAACAAGTACAATGAAAGGGGTTTCATATGGACATTAACTCAATAAAAGAATTAGGGGCCAATTTTCAAAAAAAGTTGAACTTTATTTTGCCCAATAAATATTACGATGAAGTGCAAATATTTAGTAAATGCTAAGGCCACTTGATAATAGGCTACACCACTTATTGTCTATTCTTCAGAATGCATTTGACCTTGGATCTCTCAGGGGTCATGTAACATTTAGACAGGAAAAAAGCAATTATGAAGAGAGACCTCTAAGAAGCACTGCATCACTGCATTCCCTTAAGGAGCATGCAAAATGTTTCATTTAAGAAATTCTAGTTGCCTTTTTATAAATATCCAAATATATTGGAACCGCATATTTAGAATCACATAGTAAAATCACAGCACTGTTGTGGCAAGAATTTATGATCGTGGTACGATATCATCAAGTTGTGTACCCCTATCGTATGCTGCATTCTCATCAAAAGACGCTTCTAATTACTTTAAATTCAATGAACAGTCAAATACTAAACGAAAAGTGATCCAATTGATGCAACTTCCTCAATATTGAAGATCGGACACTGACTAAGGACACTTTTTCAGGTGATCTTTATTAATACATTACCATACAGTTTTACCTCAATCAGGTGGCTAATCCAATTTTGAAATTTAATTAGGGAGCAAACAAAGTTGAGCTACTCCTTATTGCAGCATCTAGCCAACTTAATTTAGCTATTTTGACAGGCATAAATGAAGATCTGATAGTAAACGACAAGTAATCCAATGGATGCAACCTCCTCGATATTGAAGATCTGACACCGACTAAGGTCACTTTTTCAGGTGATCCTTATTTATTACATTACCATACAGTTCTGCCCCAATCAGGTCAGGCGATCCAATTTGAAATTCAATTAGGGGGAAAACAAAGTTGTGCTGCTCCGAATTGCAGGTATCTAGCCAACATTATTAGTTATTTTGACAGGCATAAAGCACCACCAGACCCTGCAGGGAGGACCCTCCCAAACATACATCACAATTTAAGCAACATGTCACCACAATAACCTCCAAAATCACCACTACAGCTGGAAAGCTGCTTGCACAATGTCACCTCCATATCCTTGATACAGACAAAAGAGCCATCAAAATTACAGCAAACAGACTCCATTAATTACCATTACCACCACCAGGTCCAATAAGCAACATAACGCCACCCATCTCTAAACTCAACAACCCCAGTGGCTGGGTGGTGAACCCAAGCAAAGGAGTAGCCACTGCAGAAGAAACGAATGCAAGATCTGGTGTTCTCAAGTCTCGGACATGATGGTATATAAACCTACTGTGGAAGTGATTTAGATATCTAAATGGTCAAGCACCAATGGACAGACATGCTCTGTGGGAGAATGGGTAGGCGATGGTGGTAAAATGTCCAAAAAGTGTGATATAACACTACCTCCAAGGTTCAGTCACGTAGAGATAATTGAAAGAAGATCTCCTTGATCTACTTTGTTAATACATTGAACAAGGATTTCACATGTTTATGAAAAAGCAGTAATTTGGGAAAGATAAGAATCATCATATTTTTTTATTTGGTGTAAGAACAAGAAAAGGCAGCAAGTGATATAGAACACAGGAAGGATAGACTACACGAGGACAGGTGATAAACGACAGGTTGGTAAGTAGCGGATAGACGCAGACTTAAAATAATTTCTGAATCTGGCAGTTCTGCAATGATTACATTCCAGCTTTCAGAAGTAACTTGAGAGAAGTACTGAATGAACCACCAAGTATCTTAAGCCCACAAAATGGCTGTGAAACACCAACTTTATCAGTCATACAGCTAGTCCAAATAATTTGTGAATAAAAAATGTCAAACAGATACTATATGCCGAATGTTCCCAAATGAATAAAGCTTATTTACTTTCATTTGTTGCTCAACAAGAAGTAAAGATGAAGAGAACTGACCAAAGCAGCCACTTCTGTAGCCAAACACTTCCTTGCTCTTTCAACATATTCACGTGCTTCATCATACTAATATTTTTAAAAGAACAGTGAGACATTTTAGATAAGGACTTTAAGAAAGCAAATGGATATAACAAAATTGAGGGATACCTTTCCTCTACGAACTAATAAAACAGCCCTAAAAAAGGTCCCATTGCTGCTCCCATCTCCTGTAGCGGCAGTATTACCCAAGACTCGAAGTTTGGTTTCATCTCCGTCATCCAATCGAGAAACATATTCTGCCATCTGATCCCACTCACCCATGTTCCAGGCAGCACTAGCAGCCTATAAGACCACATACTTTGTAAAGCAACAAGGCACAATGAAATATTAAAGTTATTCCGACAAACATTTTTATCAATAGCAGTGGTGGCACAAATTTCAAGAATATAAGCGTGCAATCACGAAAATGGAAACAAGGTTTAACTGGTTTTTCATAACTTATCTGAGAAAAGGACAGGAATTGGTATTAATTTAAGCACACATTGAATACCAAATATTTAGTGTTGGGATTTACAGATATGTACATGACTGATGGTACTGAAATAGAGGTGCACATATTTGAATTGATATAATGGTTAAGGTAGTTCGAACAATGAAGCGGATCTATCTCCATTCAAGTAACATTAAATGTCGAACATCAAATAGATCAGATGGTGGCATGACGGGAGATAGAAAATCATTTCAAGCCAAAAACAAACCATTGGTGCCATTTCCAGTCGAGCAGCGGGCTCCGCAGGTGTCCAATACTCCTTGCAGAGATTATTGAGCTCTTCCCACCGAGCAAGTGCAGCAAGGCATCTCATCCGCCCTTACACAGATAAAAATATCGTCATTAAAGAACAAAAGTTCAAAAATTAATATTTGCTTGTAGATGTGAATAGTCTGGATAGATCAGAGCCTAAACCGAGTCTGGATAAAGAGTGAATATAGAGGAACTAGGCTCTAGCTCAGTCAGACAAGTTCAGGCAATCCCAGTATATTCACCCACTAATGGAAAGTTTATCATCAACCGGCTTCATGATAGCACAACATCTATATCAATGAGCTATGAGAAGGGGAGAGAATACCTCAAAAATAGAAGACGTATGGCAAAGAAGAAGTATCCACACAATCAAACGGAAACAAGCATATCACAGTTTAAAAGGCATTCATTGTCATATAGAAGGATTTGCATCTTAGCTGGTTCAAGAAGATAAATCATTCAACAAACATCAATCAAAAAATTCTTCACTTAATGAATGTCAAATAAAGGGAACTACAATTTTCAAGACACGCTTACCTTCTCATCTGCAACTGTGGAAAGTAAAACTGCTCATACTCAATATCATTGAAATTCAAATAATTTTATCCACCATGTGCTCGTATTAGTATAGAAATACGTACCAAGAGTTGCATCCAGAACAAGATGTGGGCTTGATGCTTGAGAGGCTTTGACAGTGTAAGCTTTGAGAGCATCATCCCATCGCTGAAGTTTCTCATACCTTCAAAGAAGCAAGTTCACTTGAAGGACTAAATATGAAAACTAAGCAGACATCCAAATCTTCAAACCATGCTAAATCAGACTAACTACCAGATCCTTAGATTAAAAAGTTAATACACAGCTAGACTAAGGACCAAAAGCAAAATCGTCCGCATAATATTAGGGAGTCAAGAAGGATGAATCATACCATGACTCCTTAAGTTGGACAGCCAAATGTTGTTGAGCATATGTCAATATCCCAACTGCCGCCTAAACACAAAAATATAACTCATTAGACAACATGAACAACTCTGAAAAAGAAAAACAATGCATATAAAACTCTATATGAAATTAAAATAATGACCTCATGTTGGTGCAATTGATTATTTATATGAATAAGAGCTTCAACTACAGCAACAGGGTTTCCATCCATCCTATTTGACCGAGCACCTTCGAATTCCATCTCCTTGTAGTGCAGAGCCTTTGCAAATGCACGACACTGAAACACCAGATTTGAGGAAGAAAAGATTTATACGCAAGATCAAACACATCAGTGTAACTTATATCGAGATTTCACGCGATTGCTGTCGAAAAAGTCCCACCTTTTCGGCAAGAGCACCAAGTAGACGGATATCAATGGGAAGGGGCCTCTCATCGTGTTCCATAAACTCAGCCTGGGGGAAAAAATATCAATCATTCCAGAAGCTGTTTTGCAGAATTCAGCTGCATAGAAATATTCAAGAAAAATACATAATGCACCAAAAACGAATGAGATTTCTGCATCTCCCACCAGTTAGTTATTCCCAAGTTTGGTTCCCAAAAACACAATAATGAATACAAAAAAAAATTCATGTTCGCAGCCCAGTCAATTCTATGTCTCAAATGTCCACTTCAGTAAAATGCCACGACCATCAATTTTTACTTCTTTATATAGTGAGCAGATACATCTGACATATGAAAAGAAGTTGATTGTTCTCCTGTGATCTTTTCTCCAGCAACAGTTGGAAGTTTAAAATAAGCAGAACTCTACATGCAAAAGCAGTGCAGCATTTAGATTTACACCTTCTGAACCCTCCAAACTCAAGATTTAATTGAACCACTCGAGTGCATACCAGTTTAGGAATTAACTTCACAACCACAAGTAACTGATTAAAGAGTAGCCATTTCAGGAATGCTGAGGAAGCAAATGAAACTGGACAGAATTCATTTCTATTCAAAAAGTGCAATATAATACCAAGTTCAAAAGTGTAGCAAGAATTTCCGGAGGTATATTTGGAGATGAAAATGCCATTTCTAAACTCCGAACTAGCTGCCGTTGGCAAAGCTCATTCAGTTGTGTCCAGCAGCTAACAAAACCAGCTGCAAACAACTCCCTTCCAACGAAAGGCTGCAAAAACAAAAGGCATGAAAATCCTGATCAAGGAAAGTTATTCCTATCTTTTAGTTTTCAGCTAAAGGGACAGACAGTTATGCTTGGAGAAGCTCCAATACAACAGGAAAAAGTAGGAAGTAATGAGAATTACCTGCAGCTGGGCAAGCTTCGCACATGTTCTCAGAGCTGGTGAAGGTGATTCCTTCAGTAGTTCAATGCTAAAATGCCTCATCCACTCCGCCCAGTCCTCTTTCGTACTGCGTTGAGAAGCCTCCCCAGCAGCACGTAATCGAGCTTCATTGACCTGCAGATTGTATAAGGAATCCCGTTTAACAGATTTTCTTCCATCCAAAATGAAAGTACAAAAAGAAATTCCCTGTCAAATGATTTTTACAATAAACCAATTTAACTCTTCTTTTAACATCAACCAAATTGAAAAAGAGACAAGGAACACACTCACTGCCTAAATTCGACTAATGCAGTACTGAGAAGTACTGAGAACCACACTAATTAATTTGAACAGCATCCACCAGAAGAATTCGTAAGTTCTACTTTGAAATCTAAAGCAGCAGTGCTACAATTTCAAGACGATCTTTAAAGTCTATAGTATCATCAGATTGCTTTGGGGGCATAACCGCAGGAAGTAAGGCCAACGATTTGCTTATTTACATAATTGAATTATAGCAGCATAGTTGTTAAAGGAGCATGGCACATCAGGGCGCAAAGGTGCTCTGGAGCCATGCACACGGCACAGCGCGTGCCCTTTGAAGCGCAGCGCATATTTGCATAAATAATTCATAGTTTTATACCATTAGTATCTTTACCAAATCAGCATGTTCAGACTAGGTTTTTGGTTTTCTGAACAAACGTTTCAAGAAAAAATCAAATTACAATAAAAAATTAGCAATGAAATCACAAATTGATTTATTTAGCAAATTGGTTTATACTGTAGCAAGAAAATTGAGTTATGAAATCAATAACAATAATTATATCATAATAAAGTAATCAGCAAACTACTACAATTTCAAGAAAACAAACACAAAAATAGAACAGGAGCAAATTAGGGTTTTCTTTCTTCAGCTTTATTCTCTTTTAAGTTTTATAAAAAGCCAGCCCAGCCTTTCAGCCAGGCACGCCATGGCGCCCGATTTACAACTATGAGTAGCAGTGCCAAGACCTGCCATTTTTCTGCGATAAAAATGTGATTATGTAATTAGCTCAAAGAGCTAATAGTAACAGAATACATTCTAGAAAATAAGCTCTTGCCACAAAATCGCCTTATTAAACTGAAATAACTATTCCTAAGCATTCACTACGACAATTCACCAAATTTATGAATTGCTGGGAATCACAGTTTGCTCCCTCAGTCCCTTCCAAAAAAATTGGGAGGCCAGGAAAGGCTTACCCCATTCTACTCCATCAAAATTTTTAAATAAAGAAGAGACTGTATTTTCTACATAAGATAAATTTATCAACTAAATATAAACATTTTACCCTCTCCACCACCATTCAAGAAAAGAGAGAAACATACACGCGAAGAACATTTCGAGAACCATATTTGTCAACCGGAGTATCAATTTCCACTGAGAATCTAATGCTCAGAGCAAAAGAATCAAATACCTGATGAGGCTTGTGGGGATCAATTCTCTCATGATCCTCTGTGTCACTTAAAGGGTCACTAATAACCTCCCCAGGAAGTCGGCGATTTTGCTTTTGAGAAGCAGTATTTCCTAGGATTAATGGCTCCCTTCTCTGTAAGCGGCCTTGAATTTCTTCGAAATCCTTATGCTGGTCAAGGAAAATAAGTATGTATAAGTTCGTAACAATCAAGAAGGTAACACGAGTAAAAGTGATGTATATGTAATGACACCAGCAGTACCCGCAAACGATGTTTCAACAAAAGCTTATGGATGGATGGGATGAAAATAGTGAAGTCTTCCCCAAGAGAATGAGCTAGACAACAAAGTGCATCTAGAGCATCCTTCCTAAGCTCATCATTTTTCCTGCAAATTGGATACCTACATTGAGCAATGCAGAAGCAAAATCTAAAACAAACTATCACCATCAATATTTTCCACAATGGCTGTAGATATTTTCTTCTCATCAAATTGCAACACATGTATTTTTCACCAGGCCCCAACGAGCTTATGGAAAAAGGACATCCGAACCACTTTCTCTATAACAATACACCCCAAAGGATAGACTTAGCTGTCTCAGATGCAGGCATGATTTTGGCACGCGCTGTGCAAGGAAAATCTCCACTATAGAATAGGCTCTGATAAGAAAATTCTAAATAAACTGATAGTAGACACACGCAAGAAAGTTCAGACGGTTTTACATAGCTTTTGTTTTCGCCTAGCTACGCTGAACATCATAAACATCACACTTTAATTGAAGTACAGAACTCCATAGTATGAAATTCTGATCGCAAGATGTTATCTTTCCTTATGCGAGGCAGGGGTGAGTGTACATCATTTTAGCATGTTATACTCTTACGAAATGCATAATACTAATCCAACATAATTACTACTAAGCAGTAAAACAAAGCCTGTCCAGTACCAAGGCCAGTGAGCATTGTTTGCTTCAGGTGAAAGCAAAAGTGAGACCATAGTAGTCAGTGGCGCACGGCGCACAATGGCGCCAAGGGCTCCTGGAGCCATGGCGCACGGCGCGGCGCGCGCCTTTTCAAAGGATGGCGCAAATATAAGAAATAATCTGTATATTTATATAGTTAGTATTATTTTTATTAGATTAATGTATAAATATAAATAGTGGCAACGTATGCTATCAATCTACAATAAATATAGACATAAACATACAATAAAATATTGTAAAACACAAACAGAACAACTAAAACGCTCAAAGATTAATAAAATCACATCAATTTCAAAGATTCAATCGGCATAGTTAGACCAAAAATTTACACTTCATAAATTTAGAAAAAAAGTCATACCAGTGAACAGCAGTGGCAGATACTATGGAAGAAAGAAAAAGAGAAGAATTGAGAAGAAAATGCATTGAAAGAGGAAGAAGAGATGAAAGTTACCCATGCATGCAAACTTCTTAATTTGATAAAATTCCTTTTATAATTAGGGTTAATTAACCTATTTTATTGTTTTAACTCATGGGCCTGGGCAGCCCAGCCAAAACCCAGGCTGCCCAGGCCGATTTCTCCATGGTGCACCTGGCGCGCGCCTGGGCAGTCCGAAATGGGGCCCAGGCGCGCACCTTAACACGCCATTGACTACTATGAGTGAGACTCACGATTCCTCACTCTGACATTCTGGCCATAGTGTCCATCTATTCAATCACCAGATTATACAACCTGCAGCTTCTATATTATTAACACAAACATTAATAAACTTCCATCTATCAACATCACTTTGGTACCAAAATCCCATGGTCAGGTGGAGTTGAAGAGCCATTAAACATTCCTCACATAGAGAAGTTAACCTGATTGGCCCTTGTAAATTGTTGGAAAATATCATGGAGAAAAGGTAATGCACACTTTGACAGTACACAAAAGGATCAGCAAGAAGTAAAATACAGGAAGTTAGGTTGACAATCCTTCCTACAAAAATTAGTCAACTGCTGATGTTCTTGTGAGGGGTTAAGTCCCAATCCATGTTTGCAGGATGATGTAAGAGCGGGAACATGTGAAATATAAGATCGCGATCTGTCTTCTTAGGGTTGAAGAATTCAAAGAGTAAAATATTGCACATTTATAAGATAATGAGAGGGAAATCAGACCCGTCCAACACAAGCTTCAAATGATGCACAAGGGCGGATATGTGGCCTGTCACCTGGTGACACAGCAAGAACAAAGAAAAACCATGGATAATATAACCATAATTGTAAATGATACAGAATGCAAAAGAGTATATGGGTCCAACTTCAACCTGTACACGAGGAATCAACCTAGTAAGGGTTCTGATAGCAGCACGACGCACTTCTACTGAAGCATCCACTTTGAAAATTCGAATTAGCGCAGGAAGAAGTAGATGCATATGCTCATCCAAGGTCCCTACAGATTCAGTCCAAAAATTTCATAATTTATCTTAGATAGATTTCAGTGGAGCACACCAAGAACCAAGCTAAAGATACTGACCACCAAAAACTTCAAGAGTACGTAGAATATCAATGACGTGAGTGTAGTCTTTAAACCTCTCAGCATCACTTAAGACTTGAATGCAGGATGGGAGGATAAAAGGTAGGTGTGTTCTAAACTCATCATTGAGAGCTAAACAGAGTTGCTCGAGCAGATGGAGAATCTAAAAGTTGAAAGGCCACGAACATCATATCAAATATGTATCTATCTTCCGTCTAGTCTAAACCATGAACACGCCATAGTTGTACAGAGAAGCTGATTTACCGGAGATCCACGCACTGGTCGATTAGTAGCAGGCAAACTGAAGGATGACCATAACTCGGATATCAGAGAGAACAACTCCGGCAGATATTTGCGAACATGCTGAAAAAGCAGAATAAGAATATTAAATATCTCAAGACGATGCAACATTAGAAGTGACAGGCAAAGTATGTGTACCTGCCGGACAATAGAAACCAGAGTCCCAAGTTTCCAGGTAATATATTCCTTAAGACCATCATCACATGTACGAACAGTATGCAGGAGATCAGGCAGAACCTGATAATACCAATTTCATTCAGAAAAACTAAATAGAAAGGGGAAACAAGAGCAGAATACACAAGATCTTACACTAAATAACTCAGTACATTCACACAGATCGAAGCAGAAACCATTTTACTGCCAGGTAATTTGGGGTTTGAGCTTCTTGTGGGAATCTCTACTAACAGAACCCCTACAGATCTAGTTAAAATTACACTCAACCTATTTCAACAGGTTGTATCCAGATTATCTTGACGGAAGTGAGTACAAGATGGCTGGACAAATGAATAAAAAGTCAACGGAAAGATATAAAGTGAACAAGGCATTTCAGGTGATACAAAAAACCATGAAAGAGGGTAAAAAATTCATTTGGTCAAATGAGTGATAAAGAGCAATGACTCCACATGATTTTGCTTAATAGAATCATATAAGTAGGCTGTAGTTTGCCAGTCATCTATAGAAGCAAGTATTTTAACCTCATATTCATTTCGCAGACAAACAAAATATAATTGTTTTTATTTTGTAGTGCTGCTCCGGTAACTTCGTTTTTTCATCTATAATTTGGCCTTACAAAATAAAGGTGCAATGTAGCTTTACACCTCTTCTTGTGTGGATGCCTTTTAAAACACATCCTGGGTTTAGATACCTCAAACTAAAGCCTAACATGACCGTGCAACTACCTTATTATGAATTAATAGAAAGCGAAAACAGTATGTCACGTCTTCAAGGTAAGAGGGGAAGCACTATGAAAGTAGGGATGTTAATGCAAGAAATATACTAACCTTAGGCAAGTACGGAACACAGCCAAGACCCATTGACTTGTCTCGCAAAAACAAAGAAAACATGTTACCATGCATTCTACAGAGTAAGCAGCTATCCCACAATAAAGAAAAGCATCAGTGCAACACAAACAGGAGGCTTTCTGTAAAAAGGTGCTGTCACAAACAACATCAACAAAATCAGCAGTATAACAAAGCTTTCATAAGATGAACATCGTTACTAACCTTAAATATGAACATGAGAGATCCAACCACCTTTTGGTGGTAACTAGAAAGTGAAGGGTCCCTAAAAATTCGCATGAGGGAACTGATAGCAACCTGAATAAATAGGTGTTACGAAAGCACAATGAGGAACAATCTAATCCATAATCCAGTTACTATAGGTGAACATGGATCCAGATTTAAATTCTCACAGTGGAATAATAATCTTCTGATGTTGCAAAAGATGGCCAAAGATCCATAGGTAGTTCATCCATTGACCGAATATGCTGACCAGGCTCACCAGCTGGCCGGGCAACTTCACCATGGGACCCTGGTAAGCTCAGTTGATTCCTTTTATGCACGTGGGGATCCAAGGCACCCATTATGCCAAGAACCTAGAAATGACAAAGCACAGTCTAAGCCAAGAGAAAGGAAGAAATTTTTTTATTAGTCAGTTGAGTCCAGATACCTTCAAAACTTCGCGTCTGGTAGACCAAGCTAGCTCACCATTAAGCAATTTCAAAAGTAAACCAAGCAATTGAGGATACTCGTTATATGGAGTTATAACATAACTGCAAAATCATAAAAATAATGTCAGAAACCATGTTCAAGGGAGTTGAAAAACTTCAGGCTCTCACATCATCCACCAATGTCTATGGTTGCTTTTCCACACAACATAATACTAAGTCTGTCACCTTTTTACTAGCAAGGAACCAACACTGCTGAACATCTCATACTACAATATTCAGAACATCATAACTCCCTTCCTCTCCCCCCACCCCACCCCTCTCAAAGCCCCCACGCTCTCTCTTTGATCCAAGTCTTGCATGGTAATTTATTTTGAAACCAGCTGTTTTTGCACTGGCTTCGTGTATCTACCAAGCAAGTACCTCTAGTTACACCATCAAGGGAAATTTTCAAACTGCGTTTTACTTATTCTACAACAAAAAGATTGTCTTTCATGATGTGACATCCTATTTTCATTATACTAAAAGTACTTTTTCACATGACAGCAACTAGGAATCTGAAAATTCCACCTCCTGCCTGGGATCTAAACCCAGATTAAGGTGAGAGTTGAAGCAGCTTATGAAACCATGATTAGACAAATAGGATCAAACTCGTCCCATGAAGCCCAGAACAAAGTTCTGTGGGATGGTACCTCCACAGTTTTTACTCAGTAAATCTGAATACAGAACCATGTCTTCCCTCTTCAAGAGTTCTTTTGCCAGCATATCCTTTTGAGCCATAAAATACATCTCATACTTAGTTCAGTTTCACTTCTGACTCATAGCCAGATTACTAGAGTTTTTTATAGTGAATCCACTAAATGCGGAATAAAGGACAGCAACCGCATTGCTTTGGAGAAACCTCAGCCAAATAAGCCATACAACTCATTGCTCAAGATCAGTCACAAGTAACTTTAAGCACTCAAAACACTCAATAGCACAAAGCTATAAATCATCACAAATAAAGAAATGGAACAAAGTCATACCCCGTGCTTTGTACCACTTGACCAAGAGTTGTGACAGCCACTTCACGTTTCATGGCAGCAGCACCATCTAATAAAGCATCGACAATTAAGGGCATAAGTTCTGGAATATACTGTCTCATTGCAAAGCCACCCTGCACACATGTAGAGCAAGATGCATGAACAAGTTAGCATTCACTTCATCAAGCAAGTAAACAATATACATCAAGAGTGATCCAAGCCAAACACTAAGAAGAACCAAAACAGCAATCCTGCTGCAAACATTATAAGTGTGAACTTCATTATATAAGCACTTCTACAACTTTATCATTAGAAAAAGGTGAGCATTGTTAACATAGGGATGTAGACCCCTAATTTTCAGAGGTTAGAAAGAAAGTCAAAAAAACGCCATCACCTTGAAGAGATTGTGGAGAAAAGCGAACTGTTATTGGAATATTTATTTCATATTAAGAAGTTTATTGCTGAGCCAGTTGGGCTTGTCAAATTACAGAATCCAATTTCAAAAGGAATTATTTTAGTTCTCCACTCCTGTGCCCAACCCCCCACATAAATAAAAAAAAAAAAGAACTTCACCTCACCTAAAGATCATCAAAACACCAACTAGCATAAACCTAAAATCTAAAAGATAGTAAGATAACAAAATGAATAAATCCAATGTAAAGCAAAAATATTGCTGCCTTCAACAAAGATTTCTGCTCCTTTGTTGACACACAAAGATACAATAGTAAGTATCACCTTATGCAAAAAGTCCACTCCATTAATACAACCAAAACATCATTAGAAATGAGGTTGTAAGATAAATGTGTCCAAATTTTGCTAGGCCTTGAGCTAAATAACTATCTGAACATCCGTCCTTTCACCTAACATCTTCATATAGAACATACTAGACCATAAAGCAACCGCCAGAACATTAAAGTGCATTATAGAACAAAATTTCAAGGAAATACCCACCACTCTGGCGAGATCTCCAACAGTAACGAGAACTCCACTTATAATGCCATTATTAGCATTCACCCCAGTTCCCTCATTGAGTTTTGCAATAAGGGCCTGAAACATCAAAAAGGTTACAAAAGCAAAAGCAAATCACTCAACAAACAAAGGTATCATTTGGATACGAAACCTTGTGTATTGGAGCAATATATGGGAGTATTAATCTCTCACAATTCCGAATTAAGCACCCCAACAATTTTGCACTTTCTTCTCTGCATTTGCTATCAGCACTGCAAACAGAAGTACAAACATGAATAACATACAGTGAACAAAACATGAAAGAAGGGAAACAGCAAATAAGACATGAAGTCAGCATATGAGCAACAAAAGTTTCCAAGAAGGATAAGCAACTCAAGTGTTCAACAATACCTTTGTTTTAAATAAGTTAATAATTGAATGAGATGGCGACGAAGAGCTGGAAGAACATATGCTGGATTTTTTTCAGACAGTCTTCCAGCCACTGAAATTGCAAATTCCCGAACTTCAAAATCCTATCAAAGAGTAAAAAAGTCACAAATGTACAAGGCTGTATCACAAGATAGATTCTCATTAGATACTTTTCCAAGAGAAAACAATCACAAAATCAGCGTAAATTAAAACATGATATAAATATCACAACTTTTTAAGACAACTAAAATTCATTCTTCTCCTGCCTCAATAAATTCATTGAACTCCATCACGTAAAGGCTAAAATTCCTAGAAGACACACGTGGAAGTGTGGCAGTATGGCTAGCAGAGTGATCCTCTGTCATCTTGATTTCAGGTGTAAGAGAGATCTTACCCCTAGCCTTGCTAGAGTGTCACAAAGAGGAACAAACCACAATATCTTTCTTAATGTAATTAAACAACCCCATCATAAAGTAATAATAAGACGAATACAATGTCAAAATGTAAAGGTTCAACAACAAAGTGGTACTGTCTCCAATATGAGAGAACTTTCCTAAAACTAAAAAGGTGGCAGGAGATGCCCCAACAATAATCCTCTCCATAAATTCCAATACGATCTTTCTAATCTGGTACCTAACTGATTCATGTATTTAGTTGACTTCTATTCGTATTCATATCACTTCTGCAGCATAAAAACAACAGATGCACATGGAACTTCTACCTCATGTAAAGTATCAGCTTATTTCTGAATAAGCAAAAGTGCAATGGGGGAGGCCTAACATTTTCATAGGGATTCTGCTGGTTACTCGGGCTAACATGAAAAAAGAGTAAAGCACAAGCAATTCAGCAAATTTCCATGACCAACTACAATAAAAATTTCTAAATCCTTTTGACATGGAGGGTTACCCCACCTACCACATGCAAAATTCCATAAGAAATTTCTATCTTCCCAATTTCATAACTAAAATACCTCATTATTTAAAGCAGCAAATACTGCAGGGTTACCCCAGCCACCACATGCAAAATTCCATAAGAAATTTCTATCATCCAAATTTCGAAACTAAAACACCTCATCATTTAAAGCAGCAAAAACTGCAGTCGAACAATCAGCCTGTGCCAGATAATCATCAAATCCACCACTCTCATGCAAAGACGAAAATATAGATCGCCGGACGGTGACATCAGCATCAGCAACAGCTGCAATGAGAAGCTTTTCCACAATCTGCACAAAAAAATAGCATCACAATAATGCAGCAGATAGAAGGGACTAACAGAGCATCAAATGCAGGCACAGTCCCCTTCAAGCAATGAAGCCAAAATAAAACATAGACACCAAGGCCTCAAAAAATATAAGGAACAAGACCGCCGCATTTAGTTGAGAAGGATATCAGCATGTCACATTGCAGCGGTAGTAGGAGTATTCTAAATATATCTCACTCAACTATAATTAATGACACAAACTAAAACAATATCCAGAAATCTAGGTGGCATATATTTTCAAGCATAATGCTACCATTGTAAAAGCTCAAGACTGTTTCAAAAAGAAAAGAACAGTGTATCAGTTCCCTTATAATAACATAGACCAAAAATTACTAATAAAAAATCTTGAGAGGAATCAAAGCCCATGGCTATCCACAACAGGGTAATGTAGGACCTTTTAGTTGGTTTTTGTATCTAAAAATACAATTACATCGAACTGAGTTGGCAAGAGAATATAACAAGGGTTGAAGGGGAGTTCGCACAGAATCAAACCTCTTCAACAAGGCGGCGACGCTTTCCACCAGCACGACTTGTCCTACTGGAACTAAACTGGGCAGAGGATATGCCAGATAAGGAATTTGCCATTAATTTGCAGCAACACAAAGCAGCATCTTTTCTTGTACCGCCATCCTCATCTTCTAAATAGACCACAACAGATTCTCTTGCAAACTCAAGAAGATCATGACCCTGAAATGGCAGCATCCCCATTATGAAAAGGCAGGAAAAAGCCAAAAGCAGAGCAGACAATTAAAAGATGAAGCAACCTTAAAATTAAACCGGGCAAGAGTTTGTAAGGCTAGTTGAACAAGAGCAGAACCACTGAGCTCCGAGACTTGCATAGTAGCAGCTGTGCTACTAGTACGAGCAATGGCAGCAGAAGGCCTTGACTGAACTTGTTGGTTTCGAGAAAGAACTCCTGAAATGCATTCAAGCAAACGTACTTGAATGGTTGGAAGCAGAGATGGGATGCTACAACAACAAAAGCATTCTCAATGTCAAAAACCCCAGATTCACAAAGACAAAGAAGAACAAAAGTGAATGCAAAATATCTTTGGGAAGACCTGGCAGTGATGTTCTCAAGGGCTTCCACCAAGGTAGAGGATAATCCTACAGAAAACATTGCATCCAAGAGACTACGTACGTGAGGCTCCATAGAAGCCCCCATTGCTTTTGCAATATTTCCAACGCAAGCCAAAGCCTCCATAGAGGGTCGGCCTCTACGAGGCGCAATCTACAAAAAACAAGGCACGTCTCAAAAGTATTATTCTACGCAGAAGTAGCAGAACATATAGTGGTGCCAACAGAAAATTAACATTAATAATGATCTAGCGCATACTGCATCACGCAAGTGAGACGTTATTGTCGGCAAATAATTAATGAGTTCACCGTCCAATGCACCAGCCATTTCCCCAAGAGCAATGAACCCACTAGCGGCCTCTGCCGGTATTTTAAGAACATGAAGTATATGTTTCATACATATCTGCAAAAAGAAGCCATTTTGTCAGCAACTGGATTTAACATCACGAATTAAATTCACTGAACAAAAGACAATTGGGAGAAACAACCAACCGTCAGATAGTTTGTTACGAAACGGTCACGTAGGAAATGGGCAATTCGAGGAAGCAAAGAAGTTATGCTGAGTCGAACAAGTCGATCCCGGTGCTCTAGATATCTGAGAACAATCTCAGCCACTTCTCTGTACCTAGACATCATGAACTCACCTGTATTCCTGCCAAATGGCACTATACAAAATAAGAACCCTAAAAGAGGAAGTTTTATATTTAGTTCAGGATCCCACCCCAATAAAAGGGCAGATTCTGGTATTTTTTCCTTAGTTCAGCTTTCACCAATTGCATAGAAGCTAAGTGGTGGGCAACAGGAATGTATGTCAAAATATCAATGTCTTCATATTATTGGTTTGGCTATCCATGCCATTCGAATTAGGAAATAGTATGTCTATTCAGCCATACCATACCAATGAGAAATTATTATGCAACCATAATGGCATCTACAGGAGATGTTTAAAGTATCTAAGCCACTGGCAGGGCCAGCTTTAATCAGCAAGGTGTGTATTTAACGGAAATAGATGGCATCTATCACTAAAGAAAACTGGAGCAAATAGTAGTTAGAATCAAAATATAGAGAAACAACACAAATAAACAGTTCAGGCTATATTATTTATCAATAGCAAATAAAGGGATCGAATCAAGGATTACAGTGAACTTTATATCATTTGCCATTTCAACAAAAGATGGAATCTGAGGGAAAGACCCAAAAAGCAACCTACATCAGAAACCGAAGACTAGCCTAACTCAAAGAATATAATAAAGAAACTACACATAGAATCCAATGGCAAGATGTCAACCACATACAATAACTGTCAAAAGGTAAGCAATACCTGATTTTCTCAGAATTTTCAACAATTCTAGTGCAGAAATGTCGTTTGCAAGAAATCAAATATCCGGATTGGAAAAAATGAGGTAAGAAAAATTTTGCAAAAATAGATGTATGTTGGGTGCCTCCAAACACACCGTGACATAACTTTCAGCAAATGTTCAACTTCAAGGAACCTTAGAACCAACATAGGAGCAAAACAAAAGGGGATTTAACCAATTCTCTTGCAGCGGAAAGCTGAACATGAGGCAAGGAAATTCAAACATTTGTGGGACATAGCTTGTCAAGAAACAACGCAGCACACAACCAATTTCTACAGGACGAGAAGTTCATCATCTAGACCTACCTCAGCAGTTCCCCAACTGCAAGCAATGAACCATGTATGCTATGTACAGGGGCATTTCTCCCCAATCCATCTTGTGTAGCCTCAAACATACGGTAATACCTGTCATAACATCATTCAGCAATCAATAGTCCGAGAAAGAAAAGCTGAAAAGAATTTGTGAAAGAAACAAGAAATCATAAACCAAATTTTCTAAGTAACTGAATCACCATTGTAGTCTTTTTCAGATAAAAAGTTCAACAACAAATATACCAGCTTAAAACTCAAGAAAATTCAAAAGAGGTACAACAGCATAAGTATCAATTATAAAACTACAAATAAGTTGTGCGGTCATTTAATATTCAATGGACATCCAGAACCAATTCTACTGTTTAGAAACCACATATAATTGCCACTTGTTACTACATTATTTTTCTAAGCTCTTTCCATCTTGTGTTCATAGAACGATTAAAACTTGAATAATACTATGCACTCCTTTTGTTTCTTCATTATTTAAGAACTATTTTCTTAGTCTGCCAGTTTAACAAGAAAAGGGACCCAGTGATCTCCCTGTTCAATTATACTGAAACCTATGAATTTGAACAAAAAAAAAAAATTGAATGCCGTAAACAGAAAATAAGAATTAAACGTCCTCCTGTGTTATTGTTTATGTATTCATTTTCAGTGATCAGCGGAAGATATTTCTTTTCAGTTTTGTATACGTTTTCGTGTGAAAATGAGAATATATTGAGATTAGTTAATGAAATTGTGTTCTATACTGAACTGAACTGTGGTGTCAAATCAATATATGTCCAATGAGAATACGTATAAACAAAAAAGTTGAAACACTCTGTGTCAAAAAGTGAAAACATAAACAAAATGGCCCAAAGTTTGAGTTCATACTAGGGATATGCTTTAACTCCATCAGCACTTCTTTAGGATGAAATATTTTCTGGGCAAAATAGTAACGGCAGCCCAAAAATTGAAACTGGATAAGGGATTTGCTCACAGTACATCTATACTTTCATTTAAAGATGACCATTTTTTAAGGGAATAGGATGAAATTCTAGTCATGCTACCATAGTCGTGGGAGGGTGCCGCTGCCTCACCACTCTATTTGCATCATGAACAATAAGACCTTAAAAGGTCTCATCCCCACAAACCTTCGGGTAACATAATACAGAATGGAAATAGAAAACTATTAACTACAAAACGTGAACACATGTGACATCCTTAATGTCAGACAGTAGACCAGGCATGTAATGGGGATATTTAAGAAGCGGAGGGATGTCAAAAGTTCATCCTCACAGATACCCAAGTAAGACAATACTACTGGAAATAGAATACTATTAACTTCAAAATTTTGAACACAGCTAATATAATCTGCGTCAGACTATATACATACCAGACAACAAAAGCTCGTTTCTGAGTTGAAAATGCTATTAAAACAGATCATCACAAGATATTGACTACTATGTAGTCAATAGGTCCAAAATAGACTTGCAGTTGCTAATTATTCTCAACCATCCAAAACAATCTTAACATCTGAAAAACTGAATACAAAATTGTAAACTAAGATATTTTATGCTTCCACAAGATTTCTTCCCAACCTATAATGTAACGATGCACTCAGCACTAGTTATCGTTTTTCTGCTCTTATATCTAAGAGAAGGCAAAAGAAGAGGACATGCATTTTTGCTTGGGACAATATATCATGGGAGTAAAAGCATGTTTCACACAAATTATTGATATCTCCATAAACAACTATCCATAGCATAGTGGAGAAAAGCACACTTACCACTGGACACGCCATCGTGTTTCACGCTTCTCAATAACCCGAAGGCAAGCACGCAATGCCTCTACAGCCCGCTCGCGTACATCCAGCTTTGGGTCCCTCAGAGCAACCCAGATAGCATCCACAAACTCAGGAACATGCACATTGAAAACTGTTGAAGCATTCTCAGCCATTTCCTATGACAATCATTAAGAACTTCTTACACATGCCTCAAGGAATAAAGGTCCGTCAGTTTCAACAAGAAAAACTTCTAGAGGACTGAACTGCTCAACCATATTTAGAATCTTAGTCCGAAATAAGAATATTAGTGATGCGCATGAAAGAGGACTCATAAGAAGCAAATCAAAAGGAGATTTTATGGAATTTTTTCAGCTTGATGCTACCCTTACTTGAAGATGAACTATTGTCCCAAAAATATCAATTTGACTAGCCTTTATCATAGAGTATCTTTTGAGGCTTTAGGCATAATGGTGTTTGAGTTAGGGGTATACATATCATAGGATTTCTCTTTGGGTCGTCTAGATCAATGGATTTAATTCATTATTTGTTTCCATGTAAGGAAACAAGTTATTCCCTTATCCATGAGGACTATGTATAGGATACAATTCAATAATTCTAATAATATGAGCCAAAGAAAAGAAAAAACAAAGCTACTACGCCATAAAGCCAAGTCAGGAAAACACAATTATATCACAATAGTCCCACTTTCCCAGCCATCTGTCCAATTTGTCAATCTTCCTCGTAAAGGCCTGAACATCCCACAAAAGCAAAAATATCCTATTTCTTCAGCATCTTCTATATTTTTCAAACTTATTTCCCAAAAAATATTATAAAAAAATTGTTATCCTTACTATATATACACATGCATATTGTATTTATATTTTTATATATACTGAGATCACCAAATCAAGTAAAAATATATTTCTACAACTTAGAATCATCAAAACGTTTAACAAAACCATTTACCAAAGAAAACCCAAAAAAACAAAAATCAAGAAAGTTCTCCAACATTTTTCAGAGGAAACTAAGTTAAAAAATTCCAAAATCTATCTAAACATAACCGGTGTTTTTTGTTCATGTTACTGTTCACAACCCAACACAGCAAACAGCTGGATCATCATACAACACTTTGATACTTCGAAGGATTTTTTAAACAAAATTTTCCTTCAAAATACATGCAAACAATAGAGATCATTTTACAGTCAGGGGGGATCAGGCAAACAGTATAATAATATATCCCTTAATCCTGTCTCTGCTCTTTATTCTCTTGCTCATACTAGACATGCATTGAAATCAAAATTGCAACAATATTAAAGTTTCTCGAAGTGAGCAATTCCAGTTGCAGCTATAAGACATCAACACTTTGGTAACTTGGTTAATCGCTAATCAATATGAGCAGGAAGAGGCGACATACTTTTAAAATTAAAACAGCAGCAAATCGACGATATTCGACTCTATCACCACGAAGCCAATCCAATGCAATTTTTACCTGAGAAAAGTAGAGATTAAAAGTCACAAAAAAATTAATTCTATCATGCCACAAGCAGGAAATCTTCAAATACCAGCCGTTCCACTTCATCAGCAGTCATTGCTCCACCAGCTCTGGCCAAGTGGCCCAGAACTTTACTGGCAACAACCAAGGTTTCAGGTTCACGTTTTGCCTCAAATGCAGTTCGCATGTAATTTGCAATCTTTGCAACTTTCACTGCATTCTCCCCAATTCCAACATCTATAAGCTCATCTATGGCCCTCAATGCACCCAAATTTTCAGCAACTTCATTGCTTTCTAAAAGACTGGTAACACGGTCATACAGCTGATCCATAAAGCGGGAAAATGCTTCACCACTAAGATCACGAGCTTGTTCCTCCACGAGTCTTCTCAATGCTGAGGCAGCCCCATCCTACAGATTAATTTAAGGTCTTCCATTAAAAATGCTGATTAATATCTGGTTAAGCATATGTAACCATTCAAAGGACCTAAATAAGTGGTCCCCATAAACTTATAATTGCTGTGATATACAGAAACCATCTGAGCCTAGTGTGTAAAGTGCCCAGGTTCTGCAGTAAAAGGACAAACTAAACAGTTTCACCAAATATAAAGGCAATCCAAACACATATGGCTGCAGGCAACAGACAAACAGCTACCAATCCATCAATTAAATCAAAACAAGTCCTTTAAAACCATAAGTTTGCCGCGTTTGCAGCTGGAAATGCGACTTTGAAGGCAACCTTTCGATCTGGAATTTAAATGAGAGCCATGCGATTGAAGGCGGGATTAAATTGGGGAAAAATTGTGGTGCCCTCGCGTGATACGCTGTCGTTTGGAGGCTGATTAGGGCACATTGCTATTGGGGAATTTTTGTCTGAGGGTTACGAGCATGGGCGAACCAGAGGCTGCCACATCGACAGCTGGGCAGCACACCTGCCTGGAAGAGAAAACCAGCTGCTGCCTTTTGTGTCCTTGTGAAGAAGACGGGTGCCAATGAGAGGGGAGCAATGACAATCTGAAGTTTTCTTTTTCTGGTAAATGTATTTCCAGCTTTTAGTTAAGAATTTTTGTCCCCGTTATATGTAAATGCAATGGCTGTGAGTCAAGGATCATATCAATGAAATATCAGTCTTCTTCTTCTTCCTCATCTCTCTGTTTTTCTTCTAATTTCCTATCCCCTTCTGGTTATTTCATTAAAATTGATCTCAAGTCATTACAAATTTCCACATCAAACTCATCCATTCTAAAAGAAAGCTCGCCACCAAAATTTGGCCAAGAAAGCACAAACTTGAGTCATCAAACAGAGAATAGAGAAAAAGAAAAAACAAACAGTACAAGAGATAGTTCCAGACCTTGGGATTGCCGCGGACGCAGAGTTCAGCCAAGACTCGGTTGAGAGCGTCCATATTGCCGGCGTTGGTGGCAGGCGCCGGACCAATGTATCGAATTGATTGCGATGTAGTCGCCATGCTATAATATAGTATCTAGACACAGTATAAATATCTCACAACCGTAGCGCGTTTCTTGAATGCATCAAAGAACCCTGCAAAGAATCTTGCTTTCTATCACGAATTAGTAGAAATTACGAATATGTACACAGTGGCATAGAAGAAAGTCCGCACTGCGATTCTTGATATCAAGAAACTTGTATTATCTGCTAATACATACACAGAACCAAAATTCACAGAACCCTAACCGGATTCTCGAAAGTATCGAAGATTCTTGAGCAATTCTTGAATCAAGATTCAAGAACTAGTAGAATTGGCGAACCATCCATGGGAGTAAGAAATATATGTGCACGCGTATATTCCGCGAGAGAGTGAGAAAGAGGAGCGTTATGTTGGGCAGTAGGGTGAGAAAGCAGCCCTCTTCAATTGAGACGCTCGACCAGCAAAAACCCTCTTGTTTAATGGGACTCTTCCAATTTATTATTCTTTTTTTATAGGGACTATTCCAATATTTTGATTTAGTTTAAATTTGCATTTCGCTGTTTTTTCCTTTATAGTCTCTCTTTTCCCCTTTTACGCCATATATTTTTTTTTTTACACATTCTCAAGAATCTCAACCTTATCTCCTGTCAAAACCATAAGGAAAAAACCCTTTCATTATGTTTGGTTTTACGTTTCAAAATTTCAAACATACCATCTATTTCCAAAACACTTATTTTTCTTTATTTTTCTTTCTCTATCTCCAAAACGCCAAAACAAAATATTCACAACACAAATCCAAACACCGTGCTTAATTCTTTGTTTTTCAATAACAAATAAAACTAATGCACAAACAAAATATTCACAACACAAATCCAAACACCGTGCTTAATTCTTCGTTTTTCAATAACAAATAAAACTAATGCACAGGTAACCAACATTCTTAAGGGCGTGTAAAAAGTTGAATTTAATTTTTCAATTTTGAGTGGGAAATATGTGTTTCCAATTTTAATAGGGTTTAACGAAAAAATTATGTTTGGATCAAGGCATATTATATAATGCATTTAGTGAACAAACGCAGAATAAAATGTACCTTGAATTTATTTATAAGATTATGTTATATTGCTAGCAATGTCAAATAAATACGTTCTTTTATTTTAAAATAATAGTTCTATTTTTTATTATTAATCATGTCACATCAAAGCATTACGAAAAGAATATATTATTTAAAAAGTATTATATGTATAGAAATGCATAAAAAAATATTATTAAAACATGAATGATAATAAGATTTTAAGTAACAATACGTATAAACAAACATATTTTCAACTTTATAATTGTTTTCAATATCGAAAATGAAAATACAACCAAACAAGGGATTGTTAATGAAATGTTCATAGAAAATTAAAATCACGAGTCATGCCAGTGGTATATTTGCTCATATCCGCTGGTCCTCTGTATGGTGATGTGAGTTTGAACTCTTTCATAAATGTGTATTTATTTTTTATACCAATTATCTAGCTGTATTTCATTTAAATACAATTATTAATGCATCTAATCCACTTGTGACATCTATTGATGGTTATAATTTGTCGATAATCGGTCCATATTAATTTTCGATTGAGAATTATCAATTCTCATTGTTAATTTAAGATCCAAAATACAATGATGTATTTGACAATCTCTATTTGAGAAATAGAAACAATAGTGAAGTATGAATGAGGCTCTTTGAACGCTCTTCTTGGCTGACTAAATCGGTAAAGAACAAAGAAGAATAAACTGAAAATGGATGTTGGGCAACTAAATTGGTAAAGAACAAAGACAACTTGTGATAATACAAATACCCAAATTGTCTCTCAATCCTCTACCACGGAGGTGTCTAGCAAAGGATGTTAGTGAAGGAGGCTGTTAAAAGGAACAAAGTGAAGGAAAAATAAAGCTTGATTTTTTCCTTACACTTACAGGAAAAATTGGAACCTACCCCTAATGGACAGGATGTTAGGACCTGAGATGTACAATGTATACTGTTTCAGCAGCTGTGCAGCAGGTCACTTTTTGTGTTCGCTTTGCACAAGATTAAGAAGGAAATCTGTGAATATATGCTCGTATTCTGGCATTTTTCCGTACCCTGCGACCGGCAAATGTAAAAAGTTCAGCATTAAGATGTTTATACTTGGTGGTCCAGAAGATGAAATGAATCGGTGATAAGTGACACTGGCAAATGTATTTGATTCTTGAACCAAAACAAACATGATTACAGGTCAAAGAGCTAGTAGGCATATGAAAAGTTGCTCCAAAGTGCACATGGAAAAGCAAATGAGACTTGGATACACACTAACCTGGAAAGTAGTTGATGTCAATGACATAATACATATCTTTGGTCCCGTTCTTCCGTATCACATCTATATTGAACAGCCGGAGTCCCTAATATGACAGGAATCAGGCATAACAATAGCAAATATACAATGCAAACAGATTAGGTGAAGCCAAAATTTCAGTGGAAAGGAATTTTACCAGTCGATGATGCAGCTCTCTTGCTAGCACCTCAAGCAAAGGGGGTGGAGGAGGTTCTGCAGTAATCAATATAACTACATAACATGAATTATGAAACTTTTCCAGTTCCAGTGAGAAGAAAGTACGACAACAAAACCAGATGTGTCAAACTCACCAGCAATAGAAGGATCCAGATCAACATTATCAGCAGAAGCTGCAGCGCTAGAAACTCTTGGGAAGCGGAACACTCCAGAAATTTTTGTCAAGTCACAATTAGTTACATCAGGCAGAGAGAAACGCCTGACAACTTTAATGGACTCACCAACAATAAAAACTTTGAAGAGAACACCACCTATCATAGAGCACACATAAACATTCATAAATGCTAAATAGGGAACACCTGAAAGAAAGATGAAGAACTTATGGAAGCACATACCATGATTAACGAACTCCTGTAAAACCATTGGAGTTTCCAGTTCTGATAGGGAAAAGTGATCATATGCGAGGAACAGTTCATGCGACTTTGCACTTCCATCCACAACTAGTGGTTTCACAACTGAAACAGCAGAATTTGACAACATAAGAAATCATTATCACACAGAATAATGTAGCAACAAGCTCAGATTGTGGAAGAATATTCCCGTATGTAACTTCTGACTAGCTAATCACCACGCTTCTATGACAATATCCATATTACACACTTAATGAACGTAATTCTTCTTGCAAGATAGCACAACTTTGTCAATACTATCCTGTCATGAGAAACTACCAACACTAAAATTGTCAGTAGAAAAGCACCTTGATCTGTAGTTTCTTGTGGATTTGTGACAAGTAAAACCATATGAGGCAATGGGTCCAAACAAATTCAGAATAAATCCTAATAGTAAAAGGAGTGCACCTTCTCAACACTACAATAATACAACTCTGTTATAGAGGGCAGAAACACTCACCAGACACCTCCCAATTAATGGGAGAAAAAGATGGGAAAAAAGAAAAGAAAAGGATCAATTTCCTATTTCATTTCATTGCATGTCAGTTAACTTGTTTGTCAAAAAAAAGTTAGGAAAAGTTAGTTTACCTAGAGGTACTCTTAATCCTGCTTTAGCAACTTCATCTGGTATCGAAGTTGGATCTTTCGGAATCACCAACTGCCTTGGAATGCAAACTTTGCCTGTGGTGGTTCATACCCAAAAAACCATGTCACAAAGAACGTAGAAGGCCAACATAAATTTGGAAAGTCATTAAAAAGAAAATAGCATGGACAAGTGACAATATTTGAGAGGGGAAAAAGGACCCAAATTAACGGGAAAAGGGCAGACTGGCAGAGAGACAAGAGATGATCTAATATCAAGAAAAATGTATGCACACAGCATTGTGGTACGCCAAATACCATAATGGTCGGGCAATTCCAGGTCAGCAACCACCTCAAGCATTGATTGACGGTTGCGTAAATGTTGAATGGCATCAGGAGGATCAAGGACTATCACCTCTGGATGTACTCTCTTATAATCCTTTATAGAAAAATAATTTTGAATGAGATTCAAAGAAGGATGCTTGCAGCATCATAGGAATTATAATTTGAAGCTCTGGGAAGAGTTCATCCATGATGAAAAATTGCACAGCATACAGATATGCAAATTCCAGGTTGCCATTTTAGCATTCCAAATCAAAAGTGTACATTGTGAGTGACTTTTCATTTCATTCTGAGTTAGAAAATCTCATATCATAAGCTCCACAAAATCCTCCAATGCGAACATAAATGAAAACCCTGGAGAACTTCCAATTAAATGTAGATTGCCAGCATCGCCCACCTATATGCATGAAATAATGAAACCAAAGTTTCTGGAAGCTAAATTGTGTAACCTAAAACTTCTCTTTTTAACTTCACATGGCTATTTCAATGGTTACTTTCGGGTTTGAGCAAAAACATTTTCGAGGATCTAACTAGTTTGGCCTAGAGAGTTAAAATGTCTGTTTCTAAGCAAGTAAAACAAGACTGTCCACAGAAACTATTGTTGCGAGTTTCTTCTTCGTACCTTGAGTTTAGAACCTGAATTTCTTTATAGGCAGCAAATTGGAAGTGTTTCATTCTGCTATTAAAGCTATCAAGGAAAAGGTAACTACAGTTCTGAGTTCCCACTCAAATAAGATTATTTCCTCTCTGGAGGAAAAATCACAAGGAGTTACATTAAAGCGTCATCATATCAGTACACATATAAGGTAACTCATGACCATACTGGAAGTACAACACAATCACTTTGTTGGCACAGACCCATAAAAGCAACAATTTTATTAAACCAAATGCAAAGTCAAACTTGCCAATTATTAAACAATCAATATGAAGAGACGTTCCCTATGCACTATAGTAGAAGCACATCAGACCTTTCGGAACTACGACTAGCAACACCTAAAAGTCATCTAAATCTCAGAAAGTAAATTCCTCACTTGTTTGATCCTCACAACTATCTGGTCATGACTCATGATGGAGAGAGCAAAGATTCTGCAATTATGTCAGATAGGAATGAGTTTTTAACCCTCAGAGCATGTGCAACTTCAACCTATCACCCTTAGGATACAATCAATCTTGGAGATTAAGTAGCACTACAATATATCCATTGCAGCATGCAACTAGGTAAGATTTTAGATTCATGACATTGATTGCGTGGTAAAATGTTCCAGAGCATCATTCAGAAAAGGCCATTTTACATTATTCGATACATAAAAAGCGTCATAAAGTTGGGAGCACAAACCACGATAACCTGGGACCAGTCCTTTCCTGCTAACTGAAAACAGATAAAAGCAATCAATCAAGAACAAAGCTAAGAAGAATGAAGCAAGGTTACTATAATGTATATTTATTTTAATCCTTTTAACACAAACTAATTCTTGTAACAAGGACTTCTCTAAAAAGAGTACATCAATATTGTGGAGCATTCCAACTGGAAACAGCCAATAGGTGCAGAGTAAGAAGACAATTGTTAATTACAAGACTTGACAAGGAGCCTTCTTCCTACTTGGTGGTTCTGTTTCTGGTTCCCTTTCCCCTCGTCAGCAGACGAGAATTATAAGGAATTAGCTAAAAAGATTGGAACAAAGATACACAGCCCAAATCATTAGGATTACTATTGGTCCCATTGGATTTCGGAGGTCAAAAAGTTTATCAACTGCCACGAGAAGCCCACTAAATAATTAAAGAATAAGTTGTGAATAGTGTCAAATTACACAAGGACCTAACAGCTTCCTCGTTCATAAACAAAAAGGAGGCAGGAAACATTCTGATGACTAGGGTTGCAGATTGCAGGAACCTGTAGTACATATTCCAGGACAGAATAATGGTCAATGAAGCAATGCAAATAAAATTAGCAATGACGGGGGAGAATAGAGCAATGAACTTCTTTAGGTTGGGTTTGGTATTTGCTATTAGATATTCAATGAAGCTGTGATTTGAAAGCAGGGCAGTTATAACACGAACAACAGGAGGGCCAAAAGCACAACCGAACTTAAGAAGTTCTTGAGTTAGGTGAACTATGGTTGAGGGAGTAAAGGATTAAAGGGGGCTAGGATATGAAATTTTCCTATCAGATTAAGTGACATTGAAATTTTGTTAATTAATCTCCATATACCACTGATAGCATAGATTCATACAATGGTTCAAGACGACCTTTCTTTACTTTCTATTTTCAGATTTGCTTTCTAAATTTGTATGTCAGCCTCCAGATCCTTTTTTGCACATTTTCAACTGAAATTATGGATTTGAAAGGATTTCGTACGCCAGTGATTTAACCCTAAGAGTGATAGTGAAAAGACTTACATTAATTTTACTTTTTGACATCCAAAATCTTAAGAGTAAGGACCTTATACATCTATAGTAGCATTTTCAGAAACCTTGTGGAATAAGAATTTGGCAGTAATAACTCATACCTTGTGTAAAATAACGTCGAATGGACCTTGCTCCGATAAAGGCCTTTTCAGATCAATTGGAACAAATTCAATTCCTTTATTTCTGCATCAGATAATAGGATATTCATTAAGTAACAAGAAACACCTTATCTCATACAAACATCTCCTAGTCTTTGGCTCAGTATCATCGACACAAAATTAAGTGTAGAGATATATGGCAAACATCCTGCAGTTAAGCAGACCATTTTTCTTTTTTTTTTTTTTTTTTGGGGGGGGGGTTTTTTTTTTTTTTTTTTTTTTTTGGGGGGGGGGGGAGGGGGTGCCCTCTAACAGAATATATCAACATAAAAAAAAAGAAAATAAAATTACAATGAATAAGTAAGCACGGATAGCATTGATTTAAATAGATGTCCAAATCCCAATTTTCAACTTTTCATAGACGAAAGAGGTGTCAGAGGATACTTGTATCTTTTCAATGCAGATGAGCTCAACTAATGAAATGCTAGACATGACAAGATTCAGAAGAAAATAAAGTAGCATAATAGAATAGAATTTTAGCTTAATAAGAATAAAACTTCCCCCTAAAGTTTATCAGATTTTGCACAGTTCCATTTTCAGAGCATGCAGGCTAAGGCAGTGCCAACTCCTGGACCTTCTTATTGGTATGGCCTATGTCATTTTAGTACAAGCCTCCAATCAACATGGGAGGCGACGAATTAGTAAAATAATTCCAATAAGACAACTGTTTTTCTCAAGTTTGATGGCGTAAAATATGACAACTAGGGGATCATTAATTATGAATTCTTAATAGCGGAGTACTAATCCTAAAAATGACGGTAGGGACAAGTGTTCAGTCTCAATCTTCCCCTGCAGAAGGAAAGCAACAGGATTGTTTTGGACATAACCATAAGGTCATAAAATAAGTTGACTTGACTGTAACCTCAAGAGCACATATTAAGGAATATTCCCACCAAAGAAGCATTTTCACATAAGGTCCTAGATTCCTCGTGAAAGCATTGAAGATATTGGATAAGTCAAACAAACAGTTGAGAATTAACTGTAACAAAAAGGGCCCTCTGACACTGCACGCGCAACAATGTTAACCTCATAATTTCCATATATTACTCTTCTAGTCTTCCAATTTTATTAGGAAGGCTGGGCACGCACTGAACCAGAATTATCCAATCAATAAATCAAAATGATGATTTAATTTATTACATTTCTGGAATAGAAAAAGTGGAGAAAGAAAGTGGTATTTCAATATAGCCTCTGCATGCATCGGGATTGTCATTGTGGGGGAATTAACTTAATAATCAATCAAATTATTGAATTAAAAAATCAATATTGTTTACTATTATCCTTGAATTCAATAATAATACCAAAGAATCTTTAGCAAAACAAGATCAAGAGTCCGTCGGCGCGAGTAGTAATTCAGCTAGTTAACGCATTTGTAAAAGAACCAAAACTTGAAACAAAAAATCATACAGTACGCAGAACAACGAAAAATAGCGCATTATAAAGAAATTAGCCGAAGATTTGAAAGACGACCTGCACAAACACGCAGTGTAATTGATCTACGAGCAACTGCACGTATACAAACAGAAGGGCATCTACAAAGCATGGAGACAAATAACAAAACAGAAAAGCTGAAAGAGTACCGAGCTAAGCGAATAAACTTCGGCTTCAAGAAGCTCTTCTTTTTCTTCGAAGTAAGAGCATAGCCCACTACAACTCTCACCGCCGCCGATGAAACTTCCTTCGCTTGTGTTTCTTCCTCTTCTTTTCCATCATCCAAGTATGAATGTGAAATCGGCCCGTTCAATTTCATAAGCACTTGGGCTTCACCGCTCAAAAGATTTAAAAAAAAAAAGAAAAAATAAAGGAACCCTAGAATTAAAATTTTAATTTCACGGCTAAATTCTGACAGACGGAAACATACAGAACCTCTTCCGACTTGTTCGTGGCCTCTCTTACACCAAAATCATCAATAGAATCGCATAAACAGGCAGATATTTCAATCTATTCCTAGCCTTGGTTCCTCCTTTTCACTCCGATAGGATCAAATGCGCAGAAGCGAAGTGCGTAGAGAAGATGTATATACATACACACACGGGATGAGTGCATGTATTGTATTATGATATGTGCAGAAGAAGGTTCGGAAGCTTCTCTTTGGGATTCATTACCCGGACATTTTTGTCCTTTGGCTTTTGGCATTTTGCATTGGGGGGGGGGGGGGGGGGGATGAACCAATTTCCACCAATTATCAAAATCTTAATATTTCTTTTCTTTTCTTTTTGTTGGGTTATGACTTTTTAAATAAAAAGTATATCGAATTGAATTTATTATAATTTTTCAAATAAATAATCTAACAATCACATAATGTTCATTTCGTCAAAAATCATTAAAACATTGTTCAATTTAATAATTGTGACACTACCTACAATTGGCTCCACTTGATCAAATGTTTTTACACTATCTACCGACTATAAAATAAGACCAAACATTACATACTTGTACAATATGTTTGGTTTTATGTCTGTGCATTTCTCGATACAAAATAAAATATAATTAATATTTATTTTTGTATTTCTTACACTTTCTTTGTGTATTTTTTTATTTTTTATTTTTTTATATATAATATAAAAGACATAAATTGACAATGAGCATTAATTTTTATCTCCCATAAATACAATATTAAATAGACAATATTTATATATATATATATATAAATATATAAAAGATATATTATTTAACGATGAACAGTGATTTTTGTATTCCAAATTCCAACATCAAATCTACACCACTTATTTTAAAATACTTTAAATTACCTCAAAATACAACTCTAATCATACCATTTATCTCCAACACACAGTTTTTTATCCCTATTTATGTCCAAAACATCAACACAAAAACACAAAACCAAATACTATCGTAAGCATTGCAGACTAGCAAATACAATCGGCTACGATTATAGACTTAGACAAATACGATATTTTAAAAAACTTATTATAGACTCAGTACAAATACTATTGTAATTATCAAATACTATTATATTTCTTTTTCCAGCGACATCTCAATTAAATATTAATAGCATATTTTAGTAGAGTTGGTGAGATTTAAATTTGATATGATATAGGGTATGTTATCAACTTGGGATATTGTAAGAGGATGATTAAGATTAGATGGTTGCATATTATCTACTTGGGATATTGTTTTTTATACAAAGTAAAGCCTACTTTTTCAGCATCGTCTTGTTTCTTTAAATGGTCGAATGTTGTCTTTTTATAATGTAAATAGTAAAATAAAAAATAATGTTGTCTTTTTATATATTTTTCAACGTAAGAAATGTTCTTTTTTTTAATTAACACACGACACAAATTTTTAATTATACTTTATTTCAAAGGAAACTACTTGAAACAAGAGTTGTGACTATGAAAGGAATTATGGTAAATTGCAACGGATTTTTTTTAAAATTTCTCATAATTATAAATAATAAGGAGTATTTGTAATTTTGACATTTTTCAGAAAATACCAAAAAAAAAATTAAAATGAAAGTTGAGTTGAAGTTTTAGGTTGACATTGACCCAAATCAAAGGTACAACTTGAAAATAGAAGGAAATAAGTCAAAATTTAGATTGGCTAAACCAGAGGTCCAGCCCACTTAAATTAATAAATCTGGTCGGAGCCTTTTATTGGTCCAGTCCAGTCCAGTCCAATCCAGCCCAGCCAACTTTCACTCCCTTTGTAGTTTACAACAAAAACCACATGTTTTATTAGGGTTAATTACACTTAAATCTATTTTAAAAATATAAAATCATATATATTTTTTAAAGATATTTTAAAATTACATTTATATTGTCCCCGAAAATTCTTTCTTTACACCTGACACTATTTCATTAGAACTTGAACGAAAAATTATAACGCTAATGAAAAAAGAGCATAAATTTTTAATTTTCCCCCGCATTTAATATTTTTATGTATACTTTTATACTTATAAAGAAATAAAAATAATATATACATATGTGTCTGGAGTGAGGTTAACATTATTATATTTTTTTCTTATATGTACAAAATTATTATATAAGAATGTTAAATGAGGAGTAAAAATTTAAATTTATATAATTATTTTGCTAGCGTCAACAATTTTCATCAAAATCCTAACAAAATATAGTCAGGTGCAAAAAAAGTGAATTTTTGAAGGAAATGTAAATATAACTTTTTCGAGAAAAAGCTTAATTTTATATTTTTAGAGGGAATTTAAATATAATTAACCTTATTTTATTATTACCAATTCAACAAAAATTACGTCTTGACAAAAAAATATAAATATTTGAAAATAATTACAAATAATTGGCATTGAATAAGAAGGCGGTAACGAGTGGTGTACCAAACCTTCTTAGTGCGCATTACGACGCCGACATATTGTACTTTTTAGTGCCCATTTCTCGCACATAATTAACATTTGAGCTCTTTGGTATCAGTTTTTTAATGTCAAATGCGCAGCGTGCGTTCAATTTTTTTTTTTTTTTAATATTTCTTACATTTTGTTCTATCAAACGTTGTTCCAACGACTTTACTAGCAAAAGTGACATGTTTTTTACTTTGGAGTATCTATCTCGTGTTGCTCGAACAAACAACTCCAACAAATGTACAACACGCCTACTTATATTCTTTCTGCCGGCTATAAACATATTTTGATAAAAAGGTTTCATGTTCGAATTTTGACTGTTTGTGTGTATGTTGGGGTGCATCACTATTAAAACAAAAAAGAAAAAAAATTAATTTGAAGTACATTTATGTATTAAAAAATTGCGCTTAAACATTACAGTATTTTGAAATATTTAAGTAATAAATAATTTGTAGTTACTCGATTTTTTAAGGTTTTATGGAGTGTTAGTAAGAGTTTACCATACATATTTATCAGTTTATTGTTGAAATAAAATGAAACGTGTTTTTAATTTGAAATTAAATTAATTTAAACTGAAAATTTTAAGTGGGTTCGAATCGACTTCTGAAATTTAGTGGTAAAATTATAAGTGTTAAAGTGCTTTATCAAGCACTTGAACTTCAACTACTCTTCATTTCGTATTTTATTTGAAATAATTCTAATTTGCACGGCAACTTAACTTAAAGGGTTGTTGGCTGAACTTATAAGCTTATTGAAATATCTTATAAATTATTTGAGAGCATATAAGTTTTTAGAGCATATAAGTTTATAAAAATTGTTCGGCTAATTTTTTTTTTGAAGAGCTTATAAGATTCTAAAATAAGATGTTTATCTCTTTAAAAAATATTAACTTCACCTATTTTTTTTTTAAATATTTTACAAGCTCTTTAATCTTAACGTCTAATACAAAAAAATATTCAGAATTTTATTAATATTTCACTTTTGATTATTTTATAATTGATATTTTTATCCTCAAATAAAATTATTTTTTCATATGTTATTCTCATAAAAAAAAGAAAAAAGATATATTCCCCTTCCCCGGGACCATGCCCAAAAAAAAGAAAAAGGCTTTACCATTTACAGAGTAATGACAATGACGGCCCAGCTCACGTTAGCCAGCGAAGGGGGTAGTTGACCGTTAAATTCGACGGCCTACAACTGTGTTGTGTACTATACCGCCCTTTTTCAGCTGTCCCTACTTTCAAATTAATTAAACATTGACAAAAAAGGTTGTTTCTTTGTATAACACAATTAGGGTTCCCCTAAACTTCTCACCAGTGCTGCAAGAGAATATACCCATTCTTGACGCATGTATATATATATGTGTATACATATACACATGTAAGCAGTAGGAAACCTAATAATATTTTTTTGTCTTGTGGAATCCGAAAATCTTGGTTAACTACAACAAAATTTTGACGGGTTTTCCGAAGACCCTTTTGTTTGCCTAAACATTGGCGAATTTGGGTATTCCTTTGATAGTACCTTCTTGTTTTTCTTTCTTGATTACTGCAAATCTTTTGACTTTTGAGTCCGTTCTCTAAGAGATCATGGCTGTTATGGGAGATTTAGCACTGAAGTTTAGTGGGATGATCAAGAAAGATGGGGCTTTTGATTTGAAGAAGGGCGTGTTTGGTCTCCCAATTTCTAGTCATGGAGTTTTTTTCAACGCTAGGAAGTTTAGAAGTGTTGAGTCCAGAATTGGGGTTCAAGCTGTGATGCAAGTGGGTGTGGAGAGTGCAGAAGTTTCTAAGGGTTGTGAGAATTTGGAAGGGTTTCTGGGATTAGATGTTGTTTCAGAGGGGGAATTGAGGGAGAAGGGGTTCTTGGGGTTGAGGAAAACGAAGCTCGTTTGCACGATAGGGCCTGCGTGCTGCTCGTTGGATGATTTGGAGAGGTTGGCTATGGGAGGGATGAATGTGGCTAGGCTTAATATGTGTCATAATACTAGGGATTGGCACAAGGATGTGATTAGGAAAATTAAGAAGTTGAATGAGGAAAAGGGGTATTGTGTGTCTCTGATGATTGATACTGAAGGCTGCCAGATTCAAGTTGTTGATCATGGTGCTCCTTCCTCTGTTAAAGCAGAGGTATCAATTTAAAGAAGTTGTGTTTGAAATATATATGCTAATTGTGGACAATGTTTGTTTTTTTATATCCATAAAGCTAATGCTAATTAAGTGGAGAAAATTTGTGACGCTGTTGTGTTTCTCTTGGATTGTTAGGAGGGTTCAATCTGGTTCTTTACAACTGAAACGTTTGCGGGCTCGCGCCCGTTTACAGTCCAATCTAACTATGAAGGTTTTTCTGAAGGCAAGTTGATTGATGGAAGTGACTCAGCAAGTTTTCCACCAACAAAAAGAGGATTCTTTGTTTGTTCTGATCACTGTTTGCTGCACTTTCTTCAGGTATTAACGTGGGTGATGAAATTGTTTTTGATGGAGGAATGGCAACCTTCAAAGTGGAGGAAAAGGTTGGGAATGACTTGCGATGCAGGTGCACGGACCCCGGCTTACTCTTGCCACGAGCTAAACTGACCTTTTGGAGGGATGGAAAGCTCGTGGACAAGAATTATGAGCTTCCGACTCTGACGGCTAAGGTTAATCAAAATCCGGATTTCATTTTCTTTGCATGACTAAGTATACTAATTCGAATTGTAAGACTGATATGCTGTCCTGTGATAATCCTTTTAAGCTGTGCTAAACAGAGTGCTTTTAACACTTTGGAGTCACTGATGTTGATAATAGAGCTGTAATACCTACAGGATTGGCTCGACATTGACTTTGGAATTTCTGAAGGTGTTGATTTTATTGCCGTGTCTTTTGTCAATGATGCCGATGCTGTCACGGACCTGAAGAAATTCATTTCTATCAAATACTCCAAGTAATTAACTTTACATTGTCCTCTTTTACCTCCGAATCATCTGGCTTTTCTTCTTTGTACCTCTCGTCGACGATAGGGATCTTCAGTTAAATGATAGTACTAGCACTGACATGGTTTGATTAATTTTACTGTGAACATTATGAGTTTATAACAATAGGAGGCTACCAAGCATTGCCAGAGTCTAGGCCTAGTATCTGAAATCGATGTGATCTGCATATGCTTCTTTTAGAATATGGAATATGAAGGGGAAATGCTTTGATCACAGATCAATAAAAGTTTTGGCGAAGATAGAGAGTCTGGAGTCTCTCAATAACTTGGAAGAAATCATTGAAGCTTCTGACGGAATCATGATAGCAAGAGGAGACCTTGGAGTCGAAATCCCACTAGAACAAATCCCAACAGTTCAGGAGAAAATTACTTATTTATGCAGGCAGCTCAACAAGCCAGTAGTGGTAGCTTCTCAGCTTCTTGAATCCATGGTCGAATTTCCTACTCCAACGAGAGCTGAGGTAGCTGTTTTGGGTATTTTTCACAGAATTTTTCAAATTAATTGCTCTAAACGTTGACTAGAAAACAAAAATTTCATCATCTTGTAAGTACTCAAGAATTTATGGTCTCTTCATGATCCTTGAAGCAAAATTTTAAGACTGAAATTTGTTCAACAGGAGAAAAACCATAAAGTTTGATATGCTGTTTGCTTTTATAGGTGGCCGATGTTTCTGAAGCTGTTCGCCAATATGCTGACGCGCTGATGCTCTCTGGAGAATCAGCAATTGGACCATACGGGCAGAAGGCTCTTTCCGTGTTGCGTATGACTAGCAGCAGAATGGAACTATGGAGTCGTGAAGAGAAAAGGCAAAATGCTCTGCTCCAGCGCAATGTTGGAGCATCTTTGACAGATCAAATTGCTGAGCATATCTGCAACTGTGCTGCAGGAATGGGTATGTCTAAGACCGTTCTCATCTGTGTCTTGTGTTACATTGAGCCATAAAAGCCGTACATTGCATTTTTGGGACCTTGCATTTTGTGTATTTGGGAATAATCTGTGCAAATAAGAAAAGCAACAAATAATGTATGTTCCCATGTTCGATTATGTTACATCTTGACAAGTTATTTGTTACATCTGCAGCCAACAACCTAGCACTGGACGCGATTTTTGTGTACACAAGACATGGCCAGATGGCTTCACTCATCTCACGCAATCGTCCAAATCCTCCTATATTTGCGTTCACAAACGACAGCAGCACCAGAATGGCACTTAATTTGCAGTGGGGCGTTACTCCACTTCTCTGTGATCTTTCAGATGACATGGAAGCTAACATCAGTAAATCCATCGATCTCATAAAGACCAAAGGCCTGATCAAGAAGGGAGACACAGTTTTGATCGTCTCAGATATCGTTCCATCTTCGACCACCCAAACTGTGTTTCAGTCGATTCAGATCAAAACTGTCGTTTAGGGATATTCGTAATACTGTTCAAAATTTTAGATACCCAAGTTTGTATGTTAAAGATATATTCGTGTTTTTTGTTTAGAACCTATTTCCACTCTGTCTGAATCATTACATTTAAATATTTTTACTGATAATTTGGTTTCTTGATCATCTTCAAGAAAGTAATATTTGCATTCTATGCCAAGCAGGTGGCCAAGCTTCATGGGTGGCATTAGACATTAGTCTTTGTGAAGTATTCTTATTATTATAAATTTGGTCTAGTTAGCACAATAATTGGCAAGTGGATAGGCTTTAAGTAAACTAATCCCCCATCCTACAATTATTTAGCAAAAACATATATAGAGAACGACAAACTGTAGGTCTTGGCTGATAAGCTACTCAACATTTAGGCCAATCATGAATGTCCGGGCGCGTTGTTAGAGAGAGCGTACTAACTTTTCAAGATAAAATTCTATTATCCGTTTATCCTAAACGAGTCCAAATTATTTTAATCTAATTTATGATGAGAAAGTAAATAAGAATACAATGTTTCATTAATAATTATACCATATTTTATTTATACCAAGAAACTATGACTAGTAAGCTGTCTCTCACATGGGAAGGAGGTTTTGAGAAGCATATAAAGCTCACCTGCAGAACTGTTTTGGAAGTTTGCATAAATGTATAACTTGAGAGGGACCAATTTGGAAAAGCACAACACAAATGAATAGCAGATGCAGTCAGAGGAATTCAGTGCTGTTGAGATCTTTTTAGAAATTGATGCCTAATATTCTGTTTTCTTTTTTATTGCACTCCACTTGCATGTGAAGTCTATATCACAACAAATAAATTGGTGTTGATGGGTTTTATTTTGAAAAATATGTGTAAAATAAGGAGAAATATAAAAATAAATATGTACAAGTTTTTAAAATTTTCAACCCCTTACGATATTGAAAACAAAAAAATTATTTCATATGAAGAAAATAGCAATTTATCTTTCTATATTTTTTAAAAATTCAATAATTTATCTCATGTATTTTTAAAATAAATTAATTTACATCTTTACAGAGAGATAAATTATATATGAAGGTAAATTGCTTTATTTAAAAAGTATAAAAGAATAAATTATTATTATTATTTTTTATAGGAGGAAATTTATTCATTTATAATATAATATTGTGGTAACTTAGATTAAATTGAGTTTGAATGTATTTGATAAGATAATAAATATGGAGAGTGGTTGGATTGCTAATTTTTAATAGTTTATTTACTTCCAAATTTGAATTAGGATTGGAGTTCCAGAGATGTATGTATACAGAAGGAAAGGCTGCTTTCAGCTTTCACTCAACGGGCAACGACTACGATGCTGACACGTCATTGGTCCAGCATCCTACGGCTCTACACCACCGAGCTCCCAACTAGCGCTTCTGGCCACAAAAAGCCGCCACAAATCTCGCGCAATGTAGTCCATGAAAGCCCGCCATCTCTAGAATACGCCAGGGCCGTAGCTCCAGCACCCTCCGCCACTCTTAGTCGATCATTTGTTCACGCCACTGATAATAACATTAATCTCTAATCATTTCGATTTGTTGAATTCCTAAAACTGTAATGGCTTGCCTTCAGTTATTAAAATCTACTCCATCAAATTCACGGACGAATTTCGGGTGTTTCTGTTCGGAATTGAATTCCAGGGCGTCAGTGAAAAGGAGCATCGGGCTTCGGAGCTCAGGAATTGTAACTGCTTATAGGAGGTTTAGGGTTTCTTGTAAAGTTGAAGGCAGTGGAGATCAAAGCAACGGTAGGTGGAAATGTTGATTTCAATTACTTTTTTTTTTTCCATAACGAAGCACGTGTCATTGTGTGGGCGATTTTTAGTGCATAATAATTTACGTATTTGCATGTATTATAGGTTGTGAGATCTGGTTAGGAGCATGCTTTCACTGAATTTTTCTCGAATTTTGTTAACTGTAACTGCTTGATGCTACTGATCTTCTTATGTTATTGATTGATCTCTGGAGAACAAAAGAAATATTAGAGTTAATAATTTTCAAGTGTCCTCTGATTTGTGAACATCGAAATTGTTCCAAAAGCCTGATGATGATGACGATTGTGCGATGGAATGTTGCTCTCGTTAGGAATCTGTTTGAAGGTGACTGTTCATTTTGCTGTTTAGATTACTTTATAAGATAAGGTTATAAATGACTGTGATAAGCTCGGTTTTGAATGTATGCGATAGACCATGGTTCAAAGCATCGGTCTATATCCGATAAAAACCCCCAATACTCTATATTATCCGAGAGACATGGTATCACCGATAATATCAGATATTATCACCGATACAATGATAATATCGCCGATAATATCTGATACGTCGCAAATGATGTGGAGCGATACCCGCCTATATTATCGCTGATACCGCAACTTTGAACCATGCTATAGACATTGCTAGGACAGTATGATATGCGTAAGTTAGGAAGCAAAGCTCCCGAAAGTTAATTGGGGATTGAAAATTTCCGACGCAATACCATTGTTACTCAATCGAGAGTTTATAAGAACATTGATTTTAAGAAGCTTCAAACACAGGATCATATATTATGCTTTTGTAAACAGATACCTGTATGATCATAGTAAGTTTAAGGGTTCTTGCAGATGCCTCTATTCTGCAGCTGGTCTCTGATATTTTTCTTCTGAAATTTCACTATTATGTTTAGTTGATTGATTGCTTTGATCTTTCAGAAGTTTTTGCTGTACTGAATACCTCTTTCTACATCAAAGTAAAAAGGAAAGTTCTATTGCTACTTGCCAAAGCCAATTTCCCTGCCTATGTAGGCCGCTTGGTTTCTGTTAATCTCTCACTCTCTCTCTCTTGTGTGTCTATGTGTATGTGACTCGTGTGTCTGTGCGTGTGTCACTTCTTGTGCATATAAGCACTAGAGTAAACTGCTAGCATTGTCACTTGCATATTGGATATTGCGTCTCTTGATATGCTCCAATGTTTTCAAAGTCCTTTGGTTGCTGATTCAGTTAAATATGAAAAATCTTTGTGCCCAAATTATGTCAGGTGAGGAACCTCCTGAGTCTTTATTTATGAAAGAACTACGGCGACGAGGGATGACCCCAACTTCTTTGCTCGAGGAAAAAAACAGAAGCACCGACAGAGATGAGGATATAAAATTCAGAGAAGAGGATGGGGGTTGGAATTACTCAAGAAGAAATGGAGTCACAACTGATGCTGAAGCAGACCTATCTAATCAAAGGGAAAAGTCTATGGCACTCAATAGTGAAGGCCTAGAGGTGGGAAGATCTCAGTTTCTATTTAGCTAATTTAGTTAAGTAATGAACTATCTGTTGCCTGAATTGACATTTTATTATGATATAAGTAAAATTTGACTATTTCTTGGTTACCCTGCATGTATATGGCACTTTTCTCGTCTCTCTCTATCCTTACTTTTGTGTTTGTTTTTTATTTTTTCTCGGGAATGTTTCATCTTTTTTGGTCATAGGAAATAACAATCCATGTTTTAGCCTGTTGTGTGATACATTGTACAGAATTCTAGAGCATTAGATAAAGAGAAACCACTATTACTGCCAAGTATACCTACATCGTGGGTGGAATCAATTTTGATCGTACTCTCCTGTATCAATTTTTGGTGTGGAAGTATATCCATCTGACTCTTTCTTCCTATTCAGGGTTTGATTCCGCGGGCCAAACTCTTGCTCACCCTTGGAGGAACCTTTTTTCTGGGTTTTTGGCCGTTGATTCTTGTAACAATTGCATCTTTCTCTGCTTTGTATCTGGTAATCTCTGTTGCTTTCTTTTTATGCTATTTTTGTTGAATATGAATGTTCTTTGCTGTTAATACATCATTATCTTTCCTGATTGATGAAGTTTAAAGGTCAGATTCTAGGTAGCCCATGATTATTTGGTGGTTAATTTTGTGTTCCTTTTGCCTCTACTTATCAGATCGCTTTTCTATCATACTCCAAACTTTATTTTTCCATTTTTGCCTCTACTTATCAGATTGCTTTTCCATCATCCTCCAAACCCTTTATTTTTCCATGTTTTGATTCTGTTTTTCCAATGCAGCTGCTGTTTCTGTTTATTTGTCTTGTCATGTATATTATGCTGTTCATGCATCTGCTGCATCTTTGTATTTATGCCTTAAATACCGCTCACCATTATCATCCCTTTTTTCTGCAGTACTTTGGACCGGAGTTTGTTCATGATGGAAGCAAAGCCCCAATTTCTCCTCCCCAGTATGTGGACCCCTACGCATTACTTGAAGAAGAGAGGATATATAAAACAGCTCCTCTTCTAAATTGAAGTATAAGCAGTACTGTCTATGAAAGATTTTTTTTTTCCCCTTCTTTTTTAATTCACTATTGTCTGTAAATCTCTGAATCCACGTTTTCTTTATACACTTCAAGTTGAATAGGGAAGCTTTACCGTCTAAATAATGATGGTCCTCTCTCCTTTTTTTTTTTTTTTGGCGCTACTGCCTTCTGAATGAGTCAATTTTGATAATATGGATGCGAGAGTGTGAATTTGATTGATTAAGTGTTAAGCTTTGCGTGAAAAAGTAATTAGATCCATTTATTTGCAGGATGATAGAAAACACAACTAAACTAAGTAGGCAAACTTTGATAATTTAAGTAAAAAAAGATGAGCATTCAAAGGGTAATCAAAACTGAGAATGAAAAGGAATACTTGGTATAAGTAAAAGAAGCGTACTCAGATACAACAAAGTGACTGCACAATTCTGTGACAGGAAATATCAATCAGCAGTGATGTACAGAAACCAGTAAACCCAATACCTCAGTAGTCATCCTCCCCATCACCATCCTCCTCAGTAGCTTCAGCCCCAACCTCTTCATAATCCTTCTCCAGTGCAGCAAGGTCCTCTCGGGCTTCAGAGAATTCACCTTCTTCCATTCCCTCACCAACATACCAGTGAACAAAAGCACGTTTGGCATACATGAGATCAAATTTGTGGTCGATCCGAGAGAACACCTCAGCCACACTGGTGGAGTTGGATATCATGCAAACAGCTCTCTGGACCCTAGCAAGATCACCACCCGGGACAACAGTGGGTGGTTGGTAGTTGATACCGCACTTGAAACCAGTGGGGCACCAGTCAACAAACTGGATAGTACGCTTTGTCTTGATTGTGGCAACAGCTGCATTGACATCCTTAGGCACAACATCACCACGGTACATCAAACAGCATGCCATGTACTTACCATGGCGAGGATCACACTTGGCCATCATGGATGAGGGCTCAAAGGCACTGTTGGTGATCTCAGCCACAGAAAGTTGCTCGTGGTATGCTTTCTCTGCTGAGATGGCGGGTGCATAGGAGGAAAGCATAAAGTGAATTCTAGGGTACGGTACCAAGTTGGTCTGGAATTCAGTGACATCCACATTAAGGGCACCATCAAACCTCAGTGATGCAGTCAAGGAAGAGATCACCTGCAATCCATAAGAAAGTTAACAGTTAGTACAAGAAAATCATGAAAAAAATACAGTTGATAACAAGAACAAGCGTGCAAGTTTACCTGAGAGACAAGACGGTTAAGGTTGGTGTAAGTGGGCCTTTCAATGTCAAGAGACCTTCTGCAGATGTCATATATGGCCTCATTGTCAAGAAGTATAGCAACATCTGTGTGTTCAAGCAGAGAGTGGGTGGAAAGAACACTGTTGTAAGGCTCCACAACAGATGTGGATACCTGTGGGGATGGGTAAACGGTGAAGCCAAGCTTGGACTTCTTGCCATAGTCAACAGACAGACGCTCCAAAAGGAGTGAGCCCAAACCAGAGCCAGTGCCTCCACCCACCGCATTGAAGACAAGGAAACCTTGGAGGCCAGTGCAGTTGTCCGCGAGCTTTCTGATGCGGTCCAGACAGAGATCAACAATCTCTTTCCCAACTGCATGAACAAAAATCGAAGTCTAAGTTTATCAGAACTAACATGAAAAGGCAACGGGAAATACTAGTTCGACAAAAAATCACTAATTACTTGTGTAGTGGCCACGGGCAAAGTTGTTGGCAGCATCTTCCTTTCCACTGATAAGCTGCTCCGGGTGGAAGAGCTGGCGGTAAGTTCCAGTTCTCACTTCATCAATCACAGTGGGTTCAAGATCCACAAAGACTGCGCGTGGGACGTGCTTTCCGGAACCAGTTTCACTAAAGAAAGTGTTGAAGGCATCATCACCTCCTCCAACAGTTTTGTCACTTGGCATCTGCCCATCAGGCTGAAGTAAAAACAAAAATATCAGGATCCAAGTTCTAGATAGAAACATTCAAACAACCAAATAAAGATGAAATATGATCTCATATTTGATACAAAAGACGTCATAAAGAATGAGGAATAACACATTACACTCTTTGCAAAATAGTCTCAAATGTCAGGGAAAGGTTATATTACTGATCAATGATGAAATTACACCTGGTCTATAAGGAAAAGGAAAATTGTTTACAATGATTGTTTAACTTACTAGTGCTAGATTTGAGTAGGTAAAATTTTCAAAACACCATTTCAAGGAATCACACAGGTCTACCCCACCCCAAACAGAGATTCTATAACCTGCAATCACGCCTCTAATCTTCCTTGAAAAGGAAATGCAGAAAAGGAATAACCAAAGACATTTAACTCATGCATCTTACAAAATCATGCACAACAGCATTCATAACAGGAGTACCGCGTATATAAACCCAAGACTTGTATCAAAATTTTAATGCTGTTTAATTACACAATGTCGATGGTATAAATGGATCACCCCCGATCCATGAGGCGACAATTGTTTTCCTTCAAAAACTCACTTAAAAGCAACAGAACCGTACTTAAAAGGCATTAAAGCAAAAAACTGCCTAGATCTATATAGTAACAGTATATTGCCAAATAAACAGACGAGGTAATTGATTCTTCCATTAAAAATTTTCATTGATCAACAGCATCATTGAATATTCAAAAAAATGATATGCCTAATTCGATTTACATTCGAAACAAAATGTAGATCTAGAGATGGAGACACAGTGAATCATTGATACTATACACATCCGAGGATACATACATATATATGCCCACAGATATATTCACAGACATCAAAACCATCACGCAGATATTGATGCACATGCATGGAAAACACATTTATCAATAGGCTGTATGCAATTACATTCAACGAAAAACGAGCAAAACTCTCACCTGAATGCCGTGCTCGAGGCAGTAAAGTTCCCAGCACGCATTTCCGACCTGAATACCGGCCTGGCCAATGTGAACAGAGATGCACTCTCTCATTGTCGATCGAAGTCAAAATTCAAACGCGGGAAGAGATTGAAGGCAAAAAAATCGGAGAGGGAAGGGAGAGAGACGAGGAAATACAGAAGACGGCGTTTATCAAGACGCCTTTTCTCGACGGAGAAGAGCGGGTGTTCGAGGGGCGGGTATTTATAGGGAGGAAAAACAGTAATTGCGGGAGTTAACCAGGGTTGAGAATTTTCAAATGGAAGGGACGGCTGATAGTGATAGATGGAGAGGGCCGGCGCAGGAGGATGGTCGGATTTCCCGGCCAAAAATAATGTGCTAATCATGGTTAGGCGTTTCTGGATGCTTTGAAAACCAAAAACTGCCGCCCGATCTGTAGTGTATTTGTTGGATTCTCATTCTATCTTAGAATTGAAGCATCATCATCATCATCATCATCATCATCATCATTATATGTAAGTGACATTTGACATTTATGCATCAACCGCTGATTTGGAGGGTGTTTGCTCAATTTATTTAAAGAATTTTATAAGTTCACACACATGTTTTAAAAATTTATAAGATATTAAATTCTATTATAAAAATAAATTTCAGACATTATTTTAATAAAATAATATTATAGAAATTATAAGATGTTAGTAAGGAGAAATCTGTAATAATTTTAAAAGATTTGTTAAAAGAATCTAAAAATAAAAAATTTGTTGAGATCTTATAAGCTCCAAAAATAAATGTTAATGAGCTTACAAACTACTTAAGAAAAAGTAAGAATTTGCTAATTTATTTTTAAAATCTTAACAAGTACCTTCAGATTAATTCAAATTTGACATTATAATATTTTATGAATTCTATAATTTTATTTTATTCAAATATTTTATAAACTTATTTTTAAAATATAATCTAATATATTACGAGATGTATGATGGGATTTAGAGGATGTTTGATTGCAGTTATAATATTTATAAAATTAAAAAAAAAGACTAAAAATTTATAGACCTTTGTTTTATTAAAATTAAACAATTTCTAATCTTTTTTATGCCTAAAATTCTAACAAACGCCCACAATTATAGTTATATCGAATATAAAATTAACAATGATAACAGTATTTTTTTTATAATTAACAATGATAACAATCTAACTCCATAATATTATTTTATCTAGAAACTTATTTTTAAAAATATTTTAGACAACTTTTTGAGATAAATGTAACCAAACACCCATTTAGATTCCAGTTTTTCACATAAATTAAAGTCTCAATTGTTGTACTCCGAATACCAATTTTTTGAATAAAGTCATTTGGGAAAAGATTACACATCATATGTTGCTTAAACAAAAGCAACCTATAGATCAGATGAGGTGTAAGGCGAAGCGTCGTCTTTAATTAAATAATAATAATAACACAAAAAAGGACTCCACAACCACCTTGGCGCTAAGCGCACATCAAATGTCCATTGATATCATACAAACAAAATTCTCACAAATAAAAATTTCAGAACCACAGTGTCATTTTCTCCCTCTTGTCTTTGGGGTTGTTCATGAATTATGAGGTCCACATGTCCATAACTAGCTCAATTATTGATCACTCACCTGCAATCCCACAGTTCTGTGCTTTTCACCAAATATTGATGAACATAAGATGGCCCGGCAAGCAGCTTGTTACAAATCTCCAAAAATCAATGGGTCGAATCAGTGCCCGCTATAAGTGGAGAAGCAGAACAATCGTATTCATCAGATGAGCAGATGCAAGATTAGTAAGCATCTCAGTAATGGCTATGCTTTCCCTTCTGCCAAGATGTTTTATTGTGTGCTTTAACTCAAAACGGGAAAGAGATAAATGATATGTGGTTTGGGACTCTAATAATGGTTGGAATTGCAAGCGTTTAAGACTGATGATAGCTACGGGATGAATTAGGGAACTTCCTCTACAGTTCGATGTATGTGTTTGTGTTGGGAGTTTTTGGAATATTTATTCTCGTAGCGAAAAGTAAATTAAATAGCAAGTTGAGTGCGACTCCATGATTGGGGTTCATCATCGTCTGCTCTGTAACTACGGCTTTCCTGGAAGTAGGAAATCCCAGTCCATACCCCACGAATAAGCAAAATACTTAAAAACACTGCACTCCCCAGCGTGCAAATTACCTGAAAATGACACGTCCAGCAGGAAAAATGATCATGGGATTGGAATGATTCAGGCACAGAAAGAACTTCAGTTTTAAATCAAAGATAAGAGATTTCAGCCAATTACATCCAGAAAACTCAAACAAACAGTGAAAATATGCTAAAGCCAACATCAGAAGTAAAAAATTTGAACAAGAAGGTCATAGATCTGAGAAATAAACAATTGTGTATTGAAGAGATTCTACAAAGAGTTATCAAATTGGTCGGCCGCAAGTAGGAGAATGGATGTGCCATGACCTCCAAAGCGTAAAAAGAACACCTCATTCCGATTGGTTCTACCCCGACACCAAAACTGATGGCAAATCTATGCATGATTTCATATGCATTATAGCGAAAATTTAGGATTCACACTCCATGAGTTGAGCTGTTCAAATTTTCAAATAGCAGTGCTAGAAATGCTTTTCTTGAAAGAAATTTAAGATAATAATCTTATTGCCCAAACTTCCATGAATACCCAATAGGCAAAACAGAAATAGCACATAGCACCAACCAGTTCTAACAGCATAGACAATTTAAGTAGAGGGTAGGCAAGGAAAAGCTTCAAGCCTCACCCCAGCTGGAACTTGATGCAAAATTCAAGCTTAATAATTGTGAAAATGCAAATTCCCCCTGAATTCTAGTCCGCCAACCTAACAAGAAGAAAGAGCTTGCTTTCTGGTACAAGCTTATCACTAACCACACTAACTTATCCCGATCAAAGTTTTTCACAAAAGGAAAACATGACAAACCTACTGGAAACTCATAATAGAAAAATGTCACAACTCAGCCTGCAGCAGAAAAGGTTTACCTCAAGAAAAGCTTTCAGAACCCACAAAAATGTCAAAATTATGGTCCCATTAACAGCAAATCCGACCTACATAACAAAGGAAGAAACACTTATGAATCCAAAAATGTGCCATGCCCCAATGTAGTTTCATATAAATGAAAATATACAATATTTCTATTTCATTTGTAGAAGGTAGACTTCACCCAAAAAGTAAATATTTTCTAGAGGGCCATTAGAATAATCAATAGCACACTATGGCAGCCATGGAGCTAAATGGCAGATGGCCAATGTATACATGTCATAACAATTACCTGCCAAATATGACAATATTGCTCACAGTTAGGTAAGCAGAACAATGAACTTTGAGGAGTTCTATCGCCAGAAATGTCATCAAGATTAAGTTAGTCAGTGGAACACCATCAATGGCAGAATAGCTACAGTACAGACTCATGAAAAGCAATGCAGATCAATGCTCTGGGTTGAAACTTGAAAGAAGACCAATAAGAAAATAGAATGACAATGATTTACAAAATATGGGTAGAAGTATTCAGTTAGATCGAATATTGATTATTTCTTTGTTAAGTAATGTTGTCTCAAAAAGTCTCTTCAAAAATTAATCAAGCAATTTCTTCAACAGAAAATTTGATACAGCACAACAGGTTCACAGCCTTGATATCAAAACGTTCATCATTTAGTTAGTTTGAGCTTCAGCTAGTCTAATTCCA
>NC_026152.1:18958612-18968806 GCF_000512975.1 Sesamum indicum
CCAAGAATGAAAACCTCCGCTCTTCTGCCCTTGTAGCATCTCTCCTCTCCAAATTGAACTAAAAATTAGAAATCAAAGCAGAAAGGAGGCCAGTTCCACTACATATGATGCAATGACTAAAAATAATCTAACTCAGAAGCTAATTAGTTGATCAACTAGTCGTACCAATTTGGTGGATATGGGGACGGGCAGAACAGATTTAACGGCCTTGCGTGCTTTTCTGGACACCTTTCTGAACACATTCTCCACAAACCTAATCAAGAGGTCCAAGCTCCTATCTTCCTCTTCTTCTTCTTCTTCTTCATCATCATCATCTTCATCGACATCATCCCCATAATCACCCATCACCATACCACTTCGAGGATTCGCACCCCACGCGCGAGCTCGGTAGTCCGAATTCAGGCCTCTCTGCAAAAATCACAGACCAATTACTCATTAAATTGCCACAAAAAGACACTTGAGATTATCACTTCAGGATAGATGTTGACCTCGAGACGAAGAAGAGGGGTGGTTGTGCGGCAGCGCCAGTCCACAGTGGTGATGGGGAGATGAGAAGAATACTGAGATAATATTCGAAAATTAGAGGACAGAGGCTGAAGATGGAAAGCGAGGGCGGTGCCCGCCATGGGGTTTGTCTTCTCGGCCACTCGCAGTGTCTCAGTGCATTGAGACGGCGGAGAATAATTTCGTAACTATTGTTGGGACTATAATGAGAATTTACGAAATTTTGAGGACGGAAGTGGTAAAGGGAGCTCTTAGTCTTATACTGTTCTCCGTCTTGGGCAGTTGTACACCACCACCTTTTTGCTTTTCTAGACAACAAAAATCTATAATGAAATACTTATTTTATGTTCTCCCACAAGTGCAGTATTATTGCCAGACATATCTATACATATTATGTTACGTCTACTCAAATATTCACCACTATTAATGTTTGTTCATTTGATTGATAAAAACAAGTCATTCCCATCCTGGATTTTGATCATCTAAATAACTATAAGATTACACCATTAAATGATTGTAAGTAATAAATTGAAGGTCGTCTTCCTTGTACCTTCTGGGCCCATTTCCTCCGGTCACCTCTTTCTATCTCTGTGTCTTTGTGGCAACCTCTCTATACTTCTAGACCCACCTCATCTTCGTATTAAAAATTCTATTATTCCATTTTTCCTCATCAATAGCTATGGTTAAAAATAGCTAAAACTAACCAAATAAAAATATATATGGCGTAACCTAAACTGAAGCACGTTAGAATCAGGAGTAAGTACCAGGAGTGGCCAGCTTTGCACCTCGTCCTGAACCCGCCCCATTAGGGGCTGATTTGGGTAAAAAAATGGTGATCAGAGCAAGTAGTTGATCCTATAAATTAGGATTCATCTAGGACCTAACTACGCGTGATGCAAGTGAAAGAAAAATATCTAATCTAGCACAGCATGTCGTGTTGTCTTTTTATATAGATCGAGAATATCAAACAATTTGGATCAAATTACTTGATACAATAAAAATTTCATGCAAATAATTTAATGTTTTCATACTCTATTCATATTTTTTTCAAACGATTGGTGTGCTTAAGCTGAGCCTGACCACTCCAACAGCTGAGAGACTCCTCTGGTAAAGACTTCCAAGCCTTGGTTTGCTTAAGCAGCCATCTGTGCTTCCAAGCGCAGAGTCTGTCATGCTGCCAATACAGGGACAAACTGTATTGTAGAAGATAGTTTCCACACTTGGTCGCCATCCTTTATCAACATCAAATAACACAAGTGGAGACCACCTTTTAAGTGCGGCACTGTGACTTACGGCCTCAGTTTGTAACAATATATGATTGTTGAAGTTGATCTCACAATGTTACAATGGATAAAAGCATATGGATTACCAAGAAGAGAGATAACACATACTGCAATGGTATTAGGATAACATAACCAAACTCAATGTTATATAAAACTGAACACGTGAGGAAACAAATAGATGCGACAACCCAAGCACAAAAAGTATATATAACTTGCTGTTCGCAGATTATTATAAGCCAATATACATAGTATGATAAACATATCCCTAAAGTAGTAACACCACACTTAAATAAACCTACCACCACGAACCCCTAAATTACAGCACGGTGAAAATTTCCGCATTGGACGGTTTACTGAGCCGTGGAGCATAGTGTGTACATCATGCCCAATTGCAGGTGCAATATCATATTCGCCGCCTACAATGTGCGGTACCAGTGGAACTCCAATAGGCATGTCATAACCTCTCCTAAATGGAGGAGGAAAAGGAAGAGGCCTATAGGGTGAGGCTCTAACCCTGCCTGCACGCTTCCTGCTCTTCCGCCAATCCAACACCACCCTGGCAAAGGCTTTTTTCCAACCCCCTTGTGCCTCCTTTCTCTCATTGCCGAACTCCTCAGCAAATTTTAGCTTCCATAAGTCATCACTTGACCCCAAATACCGCAGTTCTGAGCACACACAACTCACTTTAGCCACGTCAACACCAGGCAGGCACTCCAAAATTTTCAACTTAAGATCAGTTGGTAGCCGCATAAAGCAAGGAGGAAGCTCCAGACCAGCCTCTTCACATAAATCAATCAGCAAAGGTAATGCAAGTTGATCCTTCACAGTCCTCCAAAATTTGAACACCTCTTTCTCTGGAGATGTACCTGAAATGCTTCCATCTTTTCCACTAATATTATCTGTTATACCACAATTTGCCCATACAACGTTCAGAAAAGGAACCAATTCATCCTCATTCAATTGCACCCAATAAGTGCCTCTCTTCTCTGATCCATTGCCTAAAGTTCCATAAACATTAATGAATTTTCCTAAACTCTGAAATTTCAATACGACACTCTTATTCACCTCCCCATGAGCAACACTAGGACTTTGTGGTAGAGTGTAAAAGAAAGACACCCTGAACAAACCCGCCGGCCACTCATTACGAAACTGAAAACCACGAACAACCACATTTGCATTCTTATCAAAACCCACAAAACCGGACTCTAACATAACAGCGTGAACTGCAATAACGATCAACTTGTGATTGCGTCCGCAGTCATCACCCAATTCTTCCATGAACACTTTTCTCAAAAAACCAGGCACAGAAAACGACTTGCCAACAACCTCCGCTAACAACCCATCACAACTATTTTCATTATCTTCATCATCAACTTCCATGTCATCCACAATTACCCCCATCTCGGAAACCCTATCCAGGATTTTCTCTTTCTGCGAATCCGGAATCACACAATCGGAACTCTGAGCCTCGGGAAGCGTATTTTGGGCAGTCAAGCTCGTCGAACCCTCAGAATCCTTGAAGCCTGGTTCCGAATTAGAATCGGCTTCCGGGGGAATGCTATTTTCGGAATTCGAACTCACACCCTCTTCGATAGAGTAAAAAATCAGGTCACCAGCGGCGATGCCGAGGGAGTGGAGGGATTCGCCGCCATCGGATTGGAGCTCGTCTTTCCGATTAAGAGACAGGCGAATTGAAGCGGGAGAAGATGAATTGGGGAGGGCTTGGGAGACAATTTGCTTGAGTTGGGGGAGAGAACATGAATTTGGGGCTTCAATTTTTAGGGTTTCTTTGGATTCGAATGATCTCAATCTGAGCTTCATGGCTTCGCGTCGGAAGGAGATGAAACGCGGAAGAAAAAGGGTTTATAACGTAGATGGAGAAGGAGAAGAAGGTCGGTTAGCCGTATTTATACTCCATCGTCTGAGTGAGCGAGGGCAAGAAAATTGGCGTAAATTACAGTTTGCCCCATTGAACTATATCCCTTCACTTATTTCACTTATCTATTGCTCTATTTTTTTTTTTAAATATTAAAATAATTATCATTTAAAAAAATAAATTTATTCAGATATATAATATACTTAATTATTTTTATTGACAATAAGTATGGTTTCATATTTTTTTAATTATTACTAAAGTAGCATACAAAATTCATACAATAAACAACGATAAAAAATAATAAATTATATTGATAATTTTAATATTACGTATCTTTATAAAACTATAAGTATATTTTTTGAATTGTAATCATGATAATGTAATAATAAGTGCGTCTTCGTTGAGGGATGAAAATCCACAGTTACACCGTTCGAAATATGTTGCACTAACATCATATAAAGTAATGTATTTGTAATTTAAATAAATGTTAAATATTATTTATCGAATTAAATCTGATATTAAAAAATTACTATATAATTTATCAAAACAAAAAACAAAAAGAATAACATTTGAAATTAAATGTGTTATAATTTTTACCAATAAAATAAAAAAGATTATAATATTTATTTTATAAAATTAAATATATTAAATACGTAAATTATGATATCAAAAGTATAACATAGCTATTAGAAATTGCATGAATCCGGTCACCTGGTCTGCAGTTTCTGGAAATCCAAGTCCCACCAGAGTTCACGTCTCAATCAAATCAAGACCCCTAAAACAATTCCTCCGCCACACAAATGTTCATGTTTTTCCCTTGATTTTGAGTTGGATTGTTCATCTTTCTCTGTTCACCTTGTCACTACCTTCAACTCCAGTGACACCTATTCTCTCCAGAAACTCCTCCAAATTTCTAGACATATGCCGCTCTTCTCTAAAAAGGCCCGATCACACCATGGACTCACAGTCACGACTCCAGCAGTTTCCTTTACATTCCAATGGCTGCCGCTCTCTTTACTTCTGTGCCATGTCCTTCTTCGTCACGGGCTCTCGACAAAAACCCACTTTCTCTATCATCTTTGTCTTCTTACTCTTCCTTTAGCAGACATCGGTTTGGGGAGAGAACCAAGTTTTCTTGCAAAAGATTGAATTTTTGTGTTAAGGCTGAGAATTCAAATGAGCCCTCTTCCTCTTCTTTGGCCGTTGAGGAGCGGAAAACTGATGTGAATGAGAAGAAAGATTTGCATATAGGAGATGGGTTGAGTAGTTCTAAGAGCGAGGGTGATGAGTCTGAGGAGAAGGAGAAAGAAAAGCTGCAAGAAATGGATTGGAAGAGTGATGATGAGTTCAAGAACTTCATGGGGAATCCTTCTATTGAGGCTGCTATAAAACTTGAGAAGAAAAGGGCTGATAGGAAGCTCAAGCAGCTTGATCGGGAGAGAAGTGACAATCCAATTATTGGTTTCTTTAACAATTTGGTTCGTGACAATTTGTCCAGAGAGAAAGAGAGGTTGGAGAAAGCAGAGGAGACTTTCAAGGCTCTTGATCTTAACAAGGTAGTCACTGAAATTTTGTTTTTTCTTAATTGACTGTATGCATTCTTTCCAAGTTTGATCTGAATTTTCTAGTGATCAACTTAGATTACTTTGTTTATGTATAAAGTATTAAATATATGCTCCTGTTTTGGTATATTCTGAATTGCAGTTGAAGAGCTGTTTCGGGTTTGATTCATTCTTCGCGACGGACGTCAGGAGATTTGGAGATGGTGGAATCTTTATTGGAAATTTGAGGAAACCAATAGAAGAAGTGATACCTAAATTGGAGAAGAAGTTATCAGAAGCTGCAGGAAGAGAGGTGGTGGTATGGTTTATGGAAGAGAAAACTGATGAGATCACAAAGCAGGTATTTGGAGACTAGCTTATGAATCAGTCAATTACCAGTACTGCACATTACTTCTTTGTTTGATTAGTTTTAAAATTTTAAATCTGATATTCTCTCACTGTCTTGACACTTAATTTGGGCTGTTGCTAATTTCTAAGGCATGCGTGGTGCAACCAAAGACTGAGATGGATCTTCAGTTCGAGTCTATGAAACTAAGTACTCCTTGGGGTTATGTTAGTGCAGTAGCGTTGTGCATTACGACTTTTGGGACAATTGCTTTGACGAGTGGCTTCTTCCTCAAGCCTAATGCAACCATTGATGACTACCTGGCTGATGTCGCACCTCTGTTTGGTGGATTCTTGACCATTTTGGCAGTCTCTGAGGTAGCTACCACGCTAGTTTCTCAAACTTTTGGTTCTTAAATTGGCTCTTCTAGTTATGATGTCTTGAGTTAATTGTTTGTTCTTCTCTGTGCATATCAGTTGGATTCTGCACCAGCTTGATAGTTTGAATCAAACATTTCATTTGTTAATTTCTATTTCCGTTTACTGTCTTGTAGATAGCAACAAGAGTAACTGCAGCACGTTATGGTGTCAAACTCAGTCCTTCCTTCCTAGTTCCATCAAACTGGACTGGATGCCTTGGTGTTATGAATAACTACGAGTCTTTGCTGCCAAACAAGAAGGCTCTGTTTGATATTCCTGTGGCACGAACAGCCAGTGCATATCTGACATCATTGGTCCTTGCTGTTGCTGCTTTTATAGCTGATGGCAGTTTTAATGGGGGCGACAATGCACTGTAAGCAATCTTGTGCCTTTGTTTGATCGTGTCTCTTGCCTGTGTATTTCTTTCTCTTCGTACCAATGTCAATTCTACTTTTTTCATTCAGGTACATAAGGCCTCAGTTCTTTTACAATAATCCCCTTCTTTCCTTTATCCAATATGTGATTGGACCATACACAGACGATCTTGGCAATGTGCTGCCGTATGCAGTTGAAGGTGTTGGCGTCCCTGTTGATCCCCTTGCTTTTGCTGGACTGCTAGGTTAGTATCTAAATGAAGCCAGAGCACATCCTTGTTATTTGTTTCTTCCTCTCCACAAACAACTTCTTCTTGATCAGAAACTTGCGTAATATTTGCTTGCATTTGTATCATAAATCTAAGTCAAAAATCAAAGAACCGACCCTGACAGCTGCGCAGGAGCATGATTCTCGTTCCTTTATGCCTTCCATTCGCGTTAAAAACAACACTCAACTAGATAAACACTGATGTTTTCTGCAACAGGCATGGTTGTGACTTCTTTGAACTTGCTCCCATGTGGAAGACTCGAAGGAGGCCGCATCGCCCAAGCTATGTTCGGAAGAAGCACCGCCACTTTATTATCTTTCGCTACTTCACTGCTGCTAGGCATCGGTGGCCTAAGTGGAAGCGTACTCTGCTTGGCATGGGGACTCTTTGCAACATTCTTCCGAGGGGGAGAGGAGATCCCTGCAAAGAACGAGATCACCCCATTGGGAGACGACCGGTTTGCTTGGGGGTGTGTGCTCTTCTTGATATGCTTCCTCACTCTTTTCCCCAATGGAGGAGGAACCTTCTCCAGTTCATTTTTTGGCGCCCCATTTTTCAGGGGCGATCTGTAAGTGTAGTGGAAATATGTATATATATGTATGTAGATGCTTGAATTTCACTCTATTATTACAACGTCAAGATTGTTATAAATTGTAAGCCTTTCTCTGAAGGTTTTCCTACAATGACAAAGACCAGAAACCATGGAAGTCATCACTGATTATTGTTTTTTCCCCCAGAATTTTAATTCAGGGCATGTTTTTTCTTTCATTATATTTTGTTTATGAAAAAAAAAATTGGAAAAAGGACTTTTTCCTTCACTTTATTTGTTTTAGGAATCAACATTATTACAGAAATTTTTTGCCCAGACTTGGTTCGGCTGAATCAATTCAATTATAGATCATATCTGTTTTGTGATTGGTCATTTTTCCTAAACTGTAAACCAAGTACGTTGTTATATCATGTGTCCATTATAATAGTTCTTATGTAAATATAGACCAAATTAAGTATAATTATGTAGCGTTAACTTGCTAAAAGGTAGTTTTCAGAATCTCAATTCTTCAAAATAATAATGAAAATAAACGAAAAATGATGTATATTTTTTGATCTAATGACTTCTTCACAGCAAATCAGCAATAAGCCAACTTCATGTTGAAAAGTAACATTAATGTTAAAAAAAAATGATCGATCATACTTTATATATATATAATATGAGATAAATTTGATTTAGATAAGAAGGTTTAGAAAGAAATTGAGCGAAATTGATGACGCCAAATGTGGTGTGTTTCTAGATTTGGTCTAGATTGGTTTCCTTTGCCTAAACATAGATCCACATGAAAACAAGGGCCGACCATTTATGTAGTCACTCTAATACGACTCCTGCCGTCCGTCCTTTAGCTGAATCCTCTCCACCATCGCTTCATAATCACATATCATCATCTCATCCACCTTCCTCCTCCTATAAAACACAAAACTTCATCCTCCACAGCTTCAATTGAAACCGCAGAATTGAAGAGTAATTAACATGGCCATGGCCACCGGTACCCTTTTCACCACCACTCTCCTACTTCTAGCATTCTCTCATGTCCTAGCCCGCCCCGGCCCCGGCCCCGCCCGCCCTGGTCCCGCCTTCCACGACGTCACTCCCATGGAGACTCAACGCGCTGTGAGTATCACACACACACACACACACACACATGTATTGCATGCAAATTTATGCACTATATATATAATACTATATTTGGGATATTTGTTGATGTTAGTGGTGGTGGTGGTGTTATTAGGATCACAACGAAGCACAGAGGGTGGTGATGGATCGGGATAAATGCGTGGGGCTGGGAGAAGACGAGTGCATGATGAGAAGAACGCTGGAAGCTCAACTTGATTACATCTATACACAGAAGCAGAGGCAGCCATGACGCCCGCAAGATGTTCCATGTGAAAATTGTTCATACATATATCCTGTGTTTGTCGTCATAAGCTTTGCTTATCTATGTATTTATATATTGCATTTGTGTCCTCTACGAAAAAATCCAGCTTTGAAGGGAGGGCGTCAATTAATTACTTCTACAGTTGTTTGCAAAATGTTTCAATGTATGGATTGGATGGGAATTCTGAGGATTGGGTGTGTGTATGTAATCATCATCATTATTATTTATTACTATATCATTTACTTTGTTAGTTTAAATATATAAACTGGGATTCGTACGCGCGTGTTCTTGCTCATGATGTACATACTGATGAAATGACAAATGTGATTAATTTTTGGCGCCAAAAACAATGAACAGAACGAATGTGCTTCCCGCCGTAACACCTTCCCCTCCCCTTAAATGTCGATAACAGAAACAAAAATTACTACACACAAGAAAGAGAGAAGTGGAAAAATGGGAAAGGAGAAAAATTACTGGCTACTCAAAACAGAGCCGGGGGAGTGGTCGTGGGACGATCAAGCTGCCAACGGGGGGTTGTCGAAATGGGACGGGGTGAGAAACAAGCAAGCGCAGAAGTACATGAAGGGCATGGGCGTGGGAGACCTGTGTTTCTTCTATCATTCGGGTGCGAAATCCCGCCGCGTAGTGGGGGTGGTTGAGGTGGTGCGGGAGTGGTACGAGGAGGGTGGCGGTGCGGTGGACGTGAAGGCCGTGGGGGAGATGAAGACGGCGGTGGGGCTGGCGCAGATGAAGGAGGAGTTGGAGGGGGTGGAATTCTCGCTGTTCAGGCAGCCGAGGCTGTCGGTTCTGCCGGTGGAGAAAGGTGTTTGGGATAAAATCTGTGTGATGGGGGGTGGATATGAGGGGAATGACGGTGAGGAGGAGTGTGACGATTAGTGTTTGATGGTTTGCCTCAATGAAGGTGGGGGAGTAGTCGGAACGGTCGATGGTGCTTGTTCATACTACTCATAGCCGTAGTGTATATGTTACTTTTGATGGGTATGAGCAATAGTAAAACGGTTTTGTGCCCTATTGTGGATAGTCTGCAAGGCGTAAGGCCATCTCTTTTGACTATGTAAATTACAATTAGAATCATCTCTTGACTATAACTCCTTTTTCAGTTTTCATTTATGCTCTTAACATATGGTTGGCAACCCTTTCCAGATGAATTTTCTATTTCAAATCCTAGCGCATTCACAAATCAATTAAAGGGCCGTGTTGCTGCTACAAATCAATAAAAATGTCTTGATGATAATATCATATGTTTAGTACTTAAGAAATATTTCAATTTGGTTCTTGTTTATGCAATTCTTGAAATTTAATTTATTATAATTACTTTAAAATTTGTTTTACTCGTAATTACTTTAAATTCTTCCTTTCGAATTTAACTTTATGAACCCAATAAAAAGAATAATACGCAATTTAATTCCTTCAAATCTTTTCAAACAATTTAACATAAACATATTATAATTTTCTTATGTAAAGCAAATCCTACTAACCATTTCCCTGCACTCCTGCTTCTTACGACCTGAAAGACCCTTGACGCGATTTCTACAGTCAATTTGTCATCAAGTTCAAGAGTTGGATTCCCGTGGAACCCGCCAGCGGCGAGAGGCCGAGCTCTGCAAATGCTGACCCTAGGCTGTAATCCACG
>NC_026152.1:18968816-18975160 GCF_000512975.1 Sesamum indicum
TTTCCGGGCATTTTCATTATCGTCTTCAGACTGTACCAACCAGTCGCGCGGAGGCCTTCCTCGCTTCTTCTCCGAAACCCTACCCCCTTCCAAGGCACGTTCACTTTCCTTTTTCTCTATGTGCCTGTTTCTTTTTCCTCCTTTTGTGTGTGTGAATGTATTTTGAGTGCTTGCTTTCATGATTTGCAGGGTGGTGTTGTGCGTGTGGAAGGCGATGAATTCTGGCACATGACTAGGGTTCTGAGGCTAGGAATTAACGATAGGTATGGCTTCCTTAGCGGCATTGTTATTTGTCTTAGTTCTCTGTATGAGCTCCATAATCTTGATATATTGGTGGGTTTTGATTGGTTCTGCAATAAAGAGGATATTAAGAACTTGTCTCATTGCTATCCTTCTTTTACTTGCATTATATGTAATCCAAGCATAGGGAGTGAAGGTGGGAAACATCCGTGTCAGTCTGAGTAAGTTAAATTACTGTGGCACAATATCGCTTGTTGATTTAATCTGGGTATGGTCCATATTTGGAGTTAGCTTGCCCTTCTTCTGATGTTCTTATTTGGAGCAAACGGCAGGCAAGAATTGATCAGTCATGTAAAGTTTAAATAAACAGAGGTGATGGTTTTAAGAAGATGGGAGATACTAGGCTCTGTTTTCTAATGGGCAACCTTCACAAAAGTTTGCTATGAAGGTTTTTGCCCAGGGGCTGAGATTATGTAATTCGTGAAGACGCATGTAAGCGACGGAGTTTCTCAAGATGTAACATTTTGTTTTCTCGATGAGAATGCTTCTCACAATAGCTCCTCTAATTTATTATCAGTTTGAATGACTTTATTCATCTAGGTTTTTATTCTTCAAGGGTAGAGCTATTTAATGGAAAGGGAGGTTTGGTTGGCGGGCGCATAGAGAATATTGATCGTGCAGGGGTAGATTTTATAGCACTGGAGAACCCAAAACTAATTTCTCCTATGACCCCACAATGGCATATTTTTGCTGCTTTCAGTGAGTTCCAGAGAATCATCTTTGTTTTTCTTCCCTTTCATCCATTTACCTGTTTGTTGGGGTTCTGTAACTCTTTTAAATTGTTTCTTTTAAGGCACATTAAAGGGAGGCCGAGCTGATTGGCTAGTGGAGAAATGCACTGTATGCTCTTCATTTGTTTGTGACGGTACTATTTTTATAAAAGCAACGCCTATTGACACTATTGATTTCCTCCTCTCAATCTATGCTTCTTAGGAGCTTGGTGCATCCAGTGTTACTCCTTTATTGACTGAGCGCTCTCAGTCAATATCGGAAAGTCGGGTGGACAGACTGGAGCGAGTTATTCTAGCTGCAGCGAAGCAAAGTAAAACCTGCAGTTCCCTCATTTCAGATTGATCATTTGAAATCGTTATCGTGATAATGATTAGATGATCTCATTCTTATTGTTCATCAAATGCTTCTATTTTTACAGGTCAACGCTTACATGAAATGATTTTGAAGCCTCCTATTGTAGTGGGTGCACTCCTACCGGTTGTAAGTATCTGCTTTATCCTCATTATTAGTTATCATCTAAATTTGTTTAATTTTGTTGTATAGCTTAATTCTTTAGCTGCAAAATTACTTGTTAACCTTTGTCTTCTCTTTCATGTGAGTTTTTACGTTTTCCTCCTTATCTTCCATTTAGGTAGCGCACTCAAGGTTATCTTTGGTGGCTGCTGCGGAGGCTACTCCTGTTTTTAATACATTTAGTTCTCTACAAAAAGAACCTAGTGGGGTCATAATAATTGGACCAGAAGGAGGTTAGTAGCTACCAATCTCCATGTCAAACCCAACCCCCCTTATCTAAATAAGAGTAAAAATTTTCAGTATTCATCAACATTGCACCATTTTTTGTCTTCCCGAATCTCTACCATCCAATTTTTTATGGAAATGAAAACAATTGATTATTGTTTTTGTGTGGTGACCTTGGATTACCAAAATTCATGGCATCTTTTTTTGGCCATTCTGGACACTTGCAATTGATTGTAAACCTACTATATTTAGACTTCACCGAGAAGGAGTTAAATTCTATAGTGGAGGCTGGTGCAATTGCTGTTGGTCTGGGCCCACTTCGCCTGCGTGTTGAAACTGCTACAGTGGCTCTCCTTTCAGCTCTGATGTTATGGTCTGACTCCCAGCAAACTGCCAGAATTTAACTGCACTTCGGGGAAGCTTTCTGTTCTTAAGGAGATGTATTTTATATATTCCCATCCCTTAACATCACATTAGTGTGGAACTCTGTATCTTCCTGTTTAATTCACCCTCTTTGGTTATAGTTTCTTGACGTAGTACTTGTTTTTGTGGTACCCTGCTTTTTGGAGGGTCCTTCATTGTATGAAACCAAAGGTATTGCACGGAATGTCAAAGCTTATAATGAATAGTGCTACAGTTATTTTTTTCTCCTTTACATTTGGATATTGTCTTTAGTGCCCGTAAAATGGGTACAAGATTTATATCTTGGGTTTTAGCCATGCTTAATATGTTGAGCATATGTAGGAGTTTGTATGTTCATAGAGGTTGAAGGATTTTTGTGGCTTGGTGCTTTTGCCTTTTTGTCTTAGCTTTCGATTTCGAGAGATTTCCTTTATGCATTGCCCTACCTTTTGTGTCTGACGCTCAGTATATTTCTTCACCTTTGATTGGTTAGACTTTCTTGAATGTAGCTGCATTACATCCAAATTTGGAAGTTAATCTTCAGGAATAGACCTACGTGATTGTGAAGTTGGAAACGTGAACTTCATCTGTTCCGCAAATTATTCTAAGTCAATAATTCTGCATAAATTAGTTGATGACGTCGTACAAATCCTTTCACATATTTGTCGTACATCAAAGAGAAGGGAGGTAAATATTACATCCGAGATTTGACGAATGATTTGTTTGTGCTATTATTGCCTTTAATTTGATCTCTCTCCTTTTTCTTATCTTTTTGTTCATTTGCCCATTCTTGAACCCCAATGGTCATCTCCAGAGTACCGACAACTCCTTAGATCAAAATCTGAGCAGAACTATCTCAGCTGGGGAAGGCTTCTTGTGGTTTTCCAGGTCTCAAGACACTATTGAATAACATATTCCCCAGAGAGGTATTTTTCTAGGGCTCTGCTGAGTCAGTCCCGGATCTGAGCTGAAGTCTCAAGTCTCGGTTCTTGTTTTTTAATATAAGTGATCACTGTTTATTATATTGGTTGACTTTGATTGCCTAAAGATTTCCAGTACTTTAATGTATATCATACAACGCTGTCATTGTCTTATATTACGCAACAGGAGGATTCACGCTTCCGGAACTGTGTCCCACACATCGTTATCCTCAGTCCGTACTGTCAAATTTGTAATGTAAAACGGGACTAGTGGCCTCTTCAACTGACCCCTCCAATTCTATCAAGCAATCACAATGTCAAAGGTCAAGACTGGGGAAAATTGACATTGATACATTGTTCTTGAAAGGTAAGTTTGGTTGAAAATTAATTCCTCCAGATACAGTCTGTTTTAGTTTATTACTTCTTAGAGTGCGTAACCGCATTATTCTCTGTGTTTTTTTTGAAATATTTTTGAGTTCTAAGTCTATTACATGGGCATATGTGAAAAAATCCATTTTCATTAAATCAGCAACCAATTTTTCCAAGTCTGACTTCTCCAGTTAATGCAACATGACTAGAGTTGCATGTATATAGATATAGCTGCTTTGGGTTTTGTGGTTAGAATGAACTGACCGCTGTTCAACATTCTGTGGCTGCCAAACTTGACTCAAATTTTAATTTCATTCATTTCTTTTAATTGTGCATTAAAGTCAAATTTATTGGGTTGCTACTTTGACTTACGGGATATTTCACATTTTTTCCATTTTAGTTAATTGGGATAAATTTGATATAATTATACGTAGACTTCTTATAATTTGAGAAATTATATTTAGTACTCTTGAGATTTGTTTCCATCTAACAAATAAGTTTATCCATTAATCAAAATTCACCGAATTTATTGATATTAACAAAAATGTTGAATGAAAATTGATATCTACCCTTAATTGGCTTAAAGTGATTTATTATATATTAAACAATTCTTTTCGACCGAAACTACTCTTATAACGGTGAAGATATATTTCCTGACATCCATTAACGTGTGAAGATGTATGAGCGTAATTTGATCATAAAAAGATTATTTGACAAGCTATAAGTCAGTAATAAGTTAATCAGGGGTAAATTAAATTATTTTTTAATTTTTTTATTAATATCAACAAATTCAGTGAATTTTGACTAATGTGAGACTTATTTGTTAGATGGAAGCAAATCTTAAGAGTGCTAGATGTAATTTTCCAAAAAACATAAGATTTATGTGTAATTATGTCAAAGCTCATGACAAGAAAGTGTAATCATCCCTAATTAATATTAGCAGTGTTTTTCCTCCCTTAGCTTGTAAAATCATAGTTTTTAGTATGAATATGAGAAATTAGGTATAGACAGAGTTTGATAAAGAAACGAAATTAGGATTACCAAGCTCGGATCGATATTAATACTGAGCTCTAATATTACGAATTCAAACATGTAACTATACATAATTAATAATTTTGTCATGTCTAATTACATAAATTAAATGGGACTTATATATATATATATAATAGTTAGTTTTGAAACTTTGTGAAAGTGTTAATACAGGTTTAACACTTTTATAATATTTTCGTTTGTTGATTAATTTGAAAAGTTTTATTATTTATCAAATCAAATAAAAAAATTTGATAAGTTAAATTGGTATCCGAAGTTTGAATTGGATTGGACACGATAATACTGAAGGCTGGTAAAAATGGGAATGCAAATAAAGAAAGTAAGGGTCTGCATATTGATCACGTGGCATAATATTTTAGTACAGATTTGTGAGTGCATGTACCTTGAGCAGATTCTGCCAAGTGGTTTACTAAGGAATGGGTGAGGAGTATTAATTCTTACAATCATGTGAAAACAATCAGAATTGAGCTGAATTTCGTTGCCATGTCCTTCTTTCTATTTAAAATTGTTTTCTTACAAGAATTGGGACTCAAAAAGGTCTTTCGTTACATTGTTTCTCTCCCAAAACCAATTCATATGAGTTGACAAAATAAACATACTTGTATAGTTTTTTGAATCAATGGCGTCACATTATTATTAGGCACAATTACATTCTCCTGTTATTAGTAGATTTGGTGTAATTACATATAAATTTTTTGTGGTTTGAGAAATTGTTTCTAGCACATCTGAAGAAATTTGCTTTCGTCTAATAAATAAGCACCTCTATTAATCAACATTTACAAAATTTGCTAATATTAACGAAAAAATCAGAAATTTTTTTTTATATCTTCTCTCAATTGATGTATTACTAGGTTAAATAATATTTTTTATGATCAAATTAGCCTCATTCGTCTTCATGCTTTAATGCATATGAAGAGGTATATTTTTACTGTTATAAAGGGTAATTTAGTTCGGAAAAAAGTTGTTTGACCTGTAACAAGACAGTAATAAATCAATGGAGGGTAAATATCGATTTTTATTCAATTGTTTTTTCATTAATATCAGCAAATTCAGTGAATTCTAACTAACGAAGGAATTTATTTGTTAGGTGGAAGCAAATCTGATGAGTGTTAAGTTAATTTTTCAAAACTATAGAAAATTTACGTGTAATTACACCAAATCTCAAAAGGAGAGAGTGTAATTATTCCATATTATAATTGTTGCTTTAGTGAGAAAGTTGGTTTTGAAAATAAAGTTTTTTATTTTACAACATTTAAGAGAATGTCAATTGTCTTTTCATCCACTCAGGTTTTCCAATTTTTGACAATAAATTATAAATTAATCACATCACAAAACTCATTACGTCAAAAACTGTTATCCTCCCAATATTTCAATTAAGGGGGCGTTTGAGTTTGACGCAACTTAATTATAACATTTAATAAGTTTATATATTTTATAAATACTTTTTTTAAATTTATAAGATGCTATTTCGTCTTTTTTTTTTTCTGTTTTTGGGACAATATGGTACGTCTTCTTTTGAGAAAAATGATTGAAGCGTTTGAATAAAATAAAATAATTAAATTTATAATACATTATTTAATTTGTAATTAATATAAAACATATGGAACTAATTCATTATAATATTGAAAATAAATTGAGAATTTCGTTTTCTTTTAAAAGGATTTAATAAATTGTTTTGTAAAATGATTTATGGTATTTATTACTTAAAAACAATAAAAGATAAAAATGATGGGAGAGTGAATAATGAATAAGCATTACACTCTCCACTCTTGGCCCATTCAACCCCTTAAATACCACTGCTCAGACCAACCTTACACTCTCTCTTCAGCTCCC
>NC_026152.1:18975209-18977126 GCF_000512975.1 Sesamum indicum
CCCACAGATTCAAAACCCCCTCATCAATCTCAGATGAAACTAAGCTAGCATTTCTACTCAAAACCATTCTCTCTACTCCTACCTATTATAGTTTCCGGGAGTGAAGATGGCAATTCAGTTGGAGAATTTGGTGGAGTCGATAAAATCGAAGGTGCGATCGTTGAAGAAGTCGAAGAAGCCGTACGTTAAGATGGACAAGAGCGCCAGCGTTAAGGTCGAGATTCGCAGTCGCAAGGCCAGGAAACTCATCGACAAGACTCTCAAGGCCGCCGATCGCCCCGGAAAGAAGCAAATCCCCTGATTTGTTGCAGATAAATCGTCTTTCTGTTTATGTTGTGCCTTTATATTTTTGTTTTTCCTTTTGATTTCCTGCCTGTTCATGTATAGAAATATGGAATTTCAGTCGGCCGATTCTGTGTTTCTCCTTCGCGAATCCAACCTACGTCGGTGCTTGGGGTTTGAATCCACGAAACCGTTTCGGTTTCTTCCTTTTTATTTTCTCTTTTTTCTTAGAATTAATTTTTATTTTCCTCCTCCTATTTTGTGTTAGTTTTATAAGCTAATAGAAGAAATGTCAAATTTTGCGCGATACATGGAATTATAATTATTATCATTGAAAGCATAATTAAAATTCAATAAATAAATTCCCCCCCAACCTACTCCTTTTGTTTTTAGGTGAAACCCTCTCACTCCTTTTAGTCCATTTTAGAGTAGTAGCGCACACATCTAAATCAACCTAAAATGAGATTGCCCCTTTTTTAAGAACAATGATACTGTTTTCTAACTTAGTTAAATAATTTTTAATATTAAAAAATGAAATTAGATCACATAACTTTAGGTATAGTTTGGCTACATCATTCCATAATTCATTTTAAAATAATTGATTTGGCATATATTATTATCTATTTTAATTTTCTAATTTTAATACAATTTGTAGATTGAATGTGCATAATGGATAATGAAAGTTGTACAATTCAACTTTTATTATTAAAATGTAATCTTGATGAATTTTAATTTGACAAAGTGATTATAAAAAATGGTAAAATATGATTAATATTTATGAATAATCTTATATTCAAATAGGTAAAATTAGAGTACCGATATATCTTTTTTTATCCAAAAATTTTGACCCATATTAAGAGGTGATTGTAATAGTCTATCTAAGTTAAGTGTTTATTTATTTTTCTTTATTAAAAATATTCTTTTTGCAACTTATATTTTTAACTGTTTAAATTAAATGTATTGAAATAAAAATTATCTTGTCTTCATCATTTTTGGAAATTATTAATAGTATTTCAAGTTTAGATTATTCAATTATTTTTTGAAACATTTTATAAGGAAGGAGAGAAGATTGGCAGGTGTCAAAGAGGGCTTACGTGTTGGGTTGAAGGGACACGTGTCAAGAGATGGTGGGTGGTGGGTAGTAAGAGGTTGCCCAAACTCCTGGAACTACTCATTTCTTCTTCCTTTTTTTTTTTTATGTCAAAAACTGTAAAAGAGCAATGACGCGACGAAACATGAGGACTTCTTCATCCACGCGCCACACCACTGATGATGTTACACTTGCTCCTTCAAAAAATAATTTGCTATCCCTACAATCTTTATGGTTTCAAAATTTTAGTTACGTGATGTTTATTTTTGTTTAAATTAATTTATTTTTATAATTATTAAAATTAATAAAAAAATATATATTTATTCTCAATTGATTTATTACCAGTTATTGTACGTTAAATAAATATCTTTTAATTAAATTATTGTTGTTAATATTTACACCATAATGTATGTGTCGATGTATATTTTCATTCTTATAAAGTAGTTTTGTGAGAAAATATTTATTTAATATGTAATAAGTGAATACTAAGTCAATTGGGATTAAATATGCATTTTTATTAAATTTTTTAACTTATATCAATAAAT